>NW_018020658.1:630851-690037 GCF_002006095.1 Pseudomyrmex gracilis
TATAATTATTATATATTTTTGTGAAAAAATTTCAAAATCTTTTCTTCACCGGAAACGTGTATTTAAATTTGCTTTTTTATAGAGAATAAAATAGAATCCGAGATATACTCGCAGGATAATCGCGGCATATGAGATGATCGTATCGAGGACGCGGCAACCTCATCATCATAGAGCGAGGTGTCATTTCGAATCTTCGTCATCCAACCGGGAAAACCGGTTTTGACCGGCAGTCCGAAGTTCATTGATTCTCGTTGATCCAAGAAGGCTTCCTGCCTGTCGGGATAAGAAGGACGCGTTCATCTTCCTTTTGGAACTGTATTATCGTCCTTTAACACCACGTTTCTCTGATGACGAGTCGCGAGATGCATTTAAAGAGAGAGAGAGCCATCCGTAATTAAACACTCATTCGAATCGGCACTTCGCGCTAATTGGAACGTTCGATGATGAATCTCACGTGAGAATTTATCCACGCGATCGATGAGTCGCGCGTATACTCATCGCTGAACACTACTCGCTACATACTTGAACCCCCGTCACTGCGAAACGACGACCTGGAAACCAGTCGACCTGACATGTTTCGCCGCCGATCACCGCGAAAACCAGATCGCGAACGACAGTCTTACTGATTTGGTTAAGAGTACGTGTAATTTATAATTTATGCGAAGATAATATGAGAAACATTTATATGCTGTGCCACGTATTGTATTTATACGTACGCGTTTCACAATTTTTCATCATAAAAACTCCAGAAAAAAACTTATTATCATATCGATGTCATACATTTTATAAACACTGTTTTTACCATTTTTTGTGTTAATACCAAAGATAATCGAAAAGATCGAAACGTCCCGTTTGTTTTCAGTCGTTTATTATTTTCACGGGCGTCGGTGCATCCACTGGTCTCATTCGATCTTACTTGCGTAAATCAAAATTCGTTTCGTCGTGTCGTTACGGCTTATGTAACATAGCGAAAAAAAAAATATGTGAAGCATGTGCACGCGGAAATGAGACGATATATATTGTCTACGTTGTTCGTACGGTGGCGCGAAACCACGTGGTAAAATTCGGCAAAGTGACCACGCGTCGCGACGCGCCCATAAATGGCGCGGGCGATGGTCCATGGTCGTAACCAACCCCCACCACTGGGGGAATGTGCGCGGTGGTCGAGAGCAACGAGGCTTCTCCAAAAATAGGACGACCACGACGACGACGAGACGTCGTCGTCGTCTTCGTCGTCGTCGTCGACGAGTAAGAAGACTGACGATGCTTTCGCGGCGTGTTCGTTCTAGTGACTCTTGTGGTATAAAACACATTTCGACACATCGCATGTCTCCCGTCGATTTTTAGTGGTCTCTTGGTCTCTGGCGCATTGTGTGCTTCTATTTTTATTTTGCGGAGTTCGTGGCTCTCTCCTTTTTTCCTCCCAAGTTGTTGCTTGTAGTTTTCTACGTGTCGTTGCGCGCGCGCAACAAGAATCATCATCGCGCGCCTCATTCGTGGGAATCATCCACGTACGCCACGTAAATCAATTCGCGAACTAATAGCACGCCCACGATAATTCACATCGCGTCAAAGGCGGTTTTCGCACCTACGCTACATAGACCTGATCGCGAAGAATCGACGCGAGTTTAACGCTAATGCACGTGGCGATCGGAGCGCGCGCGTACATACACACACACGCGCACGAGACTATTTATAATCCAGACTCTCGTCCGAGCGCAAGACGTCCAGAAATAACAAATCTCAAGTCGTAGGTCACGCGAATAAGGCAAATAAGGAGACGACGCCTACTCCTTGATGAGCAATTATAACATCACGTGTGTAATTTATTATTTTATTCGGACACGCGCGAGAATAAAAATTTTCTCGATTGTTACAAGCTCAAACTTTTCGTTTCCGAAACGTTTCAATTCTCATTATAAATTTAATTGATTTTATTGAAGTAATCGAATTGATTTCGAGAATATTTTCTACGCGCAAAAGTATCGTTCGTTTGTAAACAAAAACTCTTACAGAGAGAAAAAGAGAGAAAGGAGAGAAAATATATCTTACAGAATAAAAAAAAATATAATAAAGATTCAATTTGAAAACACTTGAGTTTTCTCTCAGTAATTTTCGCAATGATTTAATTTCACGAAACGACTTCCCGTCTCGCCTAGTGAAGTGACACTACAAGGAGAGAGATCGCGGGTATAATCGATCCGTGTGGGAAGAGACAGCGGCGGCGTTTTCGCTCGCGCTAAAAAAATCCAACATACCGGAAGAGGCTGGGCGGCCAAGAAAGTTCCTGCCGTTCGTCCGGTTGCGAACAGGACAATTGCGATGTCGTGGCCAATTAAGCCACGACCCACGCCCGATTTTTCTTTTCAGTCGCTTTACCCGAGCCTCTTCCGCACCGATAACATCTTCGTCATCCCACCCTCGAATCATTCATCGCAGACTTTGCTGTGTTTACACACCCGACATGTGCATGTCGCACACAGAGACTGGTATATGTACCGATATATGAAACTTGGCTACTCAACTTTTGTACCAAAGCTACCACACATCTACACGAGAAAACTTTGCTATTTCACTTGTCAACGGATATCAACAATAAATAAAAAAAATAGAGAAATTATAGTTGTCACAACCGGCTTTAAAATACCACTTTTTTTTCTGTGTCTCATTCGCAATTGTTCGAACCGTTCTCGTTTCTGTTTTATTTTTGCACTTGATATTAAAAGCGGACACGATTAAGTTCCGTTACGCAAAGCGTAAAAAAAAAAAAAAAACCGCTTCAGTGTCACAATTTTTTGCTCCATTCTTAGGCGGCCGCAAAACCAGTTTCGTTTATCGAAGAGACTGCGAACTTACCACATAGCCTGAACGGAGACCGGCTTGAAGATATGTTGACGGCCGCAGACGCTGACTTTGAAACCTCTGTAAAAATAGAAATCTGAATGTCAGAAAGATGACTTTTGAATAATCTATATTTTTGTTAAGACGATCATGTGAATTATCTAGTCTACAAACAAGAAAAAAAAAACATAATAAATAGACTGACGCGAACAGGCGTGGAATGATTACGTTCGCGCGACGGACGGGGGTCAAAGTCGTCATTTCAAAGTCGTCGGAATAATTGCCAATGTTGCGCCGATGAGCGAATAATAAGAGCGTTGGGTTCATCAGAACTTGCAACGGTAACGCAATTTCCGCGTGCTGCAGTTACGACACGGACAGAAGAAGAATCGCGCGCATTCAGTGCACAGTCATTAATTACGTATTATGTAAAAGAGATCGCGCAGCGTCACGATTCGCGCGCGCTGCCGTAATAAAAACGTCGACAAAATTTCCGGGAAATCACGTTCGTCTATCCCGCAGAAAAGAAACGGTATATATCCGCCGCGCGTCAGTCGTTACATACACGTATTATGCCGATCGTGGTTCGATGCGCGTACTTTCTCTCACTCTCGCAAACACGGAGATTCTAAATCAGAACGGAAAGTAGGATTGAATTTAATATCGCGCAGCAATTCGCACAGTATCGATAAGTTTTTTTGTTTTATTTGTGCAACTTTCAACCTCACACAAATCGGTCGGATATTTTATTTCTCTCGCGGATGAATGTTGACTACTCCGATACCAGTACGCGAATGCACAGGAAATTGTCAAGAACGCACGCGGAACAGAGCGCGATTTTTTAAATTCGTACTTTACGCAAGCAAGTAATTTGCCATAACTTGCGGTTACACAAGTGATATCAAACGACGAAGAAAAAAATTCATCGGGCAGCGCTGCGAGCGCTAAACGCTAAAAACGTTTTACACATGCAAAAGTATGTGCTTCTTGCGCCAGTCTCGGAATTCGAGCGCGAGTTGTGTATGTAACATCGAGGAATTTGTGCGCACAGAGTACTTCGTCTCTCTTTCTTTTCGCCGAAAGAGAGATGTAAAAGGGACGGGGAAAAAAAAAAAAAAAAAATGCAATTCTCTCTCCCGAAATTACTCGGACTTGGCACCGTTATCATCGTAAAGTAGACGCCCTCCTCTGGGCGTTTCTCCGGCTTTCGAATCGCAATTCGCCTCTCCGGTCGATTACAGTTAACCCTACGCTACGCACATTCCACACGACCAGATTTTATTAAGTTCGGATCTCTCGGAGGCAAGCGTCGAAAAACAAAATTGTGTATTCTTTTCGAGAACAAATTTCCCTTACTTATTTTAATATAATAAAATAAAATCTTCCTGTGAAAAAAAAAACGACATTAGAAGAGGATAAGTAAGAAGAGAGATAATCCTCTAAAGAATATTTTAATATTCTTAACACATTGACGTCGAAGAACGAAATCTCGTTTTATATTAAAATTTATTGGCTGACGAGAGATGAGATATCTCGTTTTGAAGCAAGTTTCTACTTCAAATCAATTGTTTAGAGAACGTTAAACTCAACGAAATTAAGGTAAGCCTAGGTCGCCGTTGATTGACGCAACCGACCGTTGTGTTTCGTGAATCGAGACGATCGAGAAAGCGAATGACGAATCGCGATTCTAATGCCGAGCGGTAAAGAACTCTTGCAAGTTTGCGACAGCTGTATCGAGAGAGAGAGAGAGAGAGAGAGAGAGAGAAAGAGGGAGAGGGAAGAAGAAGAAGAAGAGATACAGAAGAAGAAGAGAAAGAGAAAGATGAGGCGGAGAAAAGACCATCCGCGTCCCGCGAGGGTCATCGACATCGTAGGAACGCGAGCTGACCGACGTTCGCGCTCATTTTCTTTTCTTACACGCTGCGCGGTTCTCTGTCTTTCTTCCTTTTTCCATTTGCCACGCATCGCGCGCTTTCGCTCTTTCTCTCTTCCTCTGCTCATCCGTCCGTCCGTGCGTATATCCCTTTATCGCTAATTTCGCGAGAGAATCCGACCGAACACACCGCCCAGTCAATGTGCTCTCGCGTGGGTAGACTTTTTTGCGACGCGGAAAAGCGCGACAAAGTTTCCGGTTTCGCTTTTCAAGTCGCGCGAAAAACTCCCTTCAAGCCGTTCAAACACGCCACGCCGTGTCAAAATCGTTTTGTTGTTGTTGTCGCCACACCGCGCCGTTGATAAGAAAATTCCACGGTCATTAAAGTTGCTCTCTCTTTAATCTTCAGAATAATTATAGACTCTCTTTTTTACACAATACGAGTTCTACACTTTTTTGTTTTGCAACATTTTATTTTAACACGGTTGATTTTGAGAAGACCGTTAAAAAAATCAAATGTGACCCCTGAGTCTCTGAGGGTCCACTTTGATGATATTGAAGAGACTTGAGGAGTCTCAATTGTCGCTACGACCTACAAAGCTATTATTTGTTATATAATCGGACAAGCTATTAATCAATTTATATTTAAGTAACAACGTATCACAACAATTTATATGATAATGGCGTGGCAATTTGCGATATCAGAATAACGTGATACACACGCAACGAGCCACGTACGTACACGCTGATACTTCAATCTACGACAATGTTTCTGTGATTTGCAATGATCGCGATAGAGAACACACACACGAGGTTCGTCTCTCCGATTTCGCAAGTAACGACCTTCGGTCGTAACCTTGACAACTCACCTGTACCTTGTCTCTAATACACGCGTGTGTGCCCCGCACCAGAGTATAACGCGCTCCATTTCCCTGTGTGCCCGAGAAGAGCGAGGCCGCGACCTTCGCATTTATCTTTATAGACAAGGGAATTATATATTATGTTTGATATGACGGGGAATAGGAACGGGCGGACGATTTTCTATGCGACTTTGCAACGTGAATGCGACGAAATTGCCATGTGTGAATATATACAAGGTTTTTACCTAATTTTTTACCTAATTAATAACAACTTATGAAATAACATCCGATGTGTTTTTTACGAGCTACGCTTTTACACTTTGTTCCTTTTTTCGACTGCGGCATTGCAACGAGAAGAATGCAAAGAGAATTAAATTCTAGTTTCTTTGGGCTATAAGTCGTATACTCGGAAAAATGAGAGAAAGGAGGAGAAAGCATATCGACGCGAGTGCATTATCGACAGTATTTGTCCGTATCGGTATTTACGAGAAAAACAACGGCAGTAAGACCTAGTCTCAAACCCGCGCGTTAAAACGCTTATGAATATTATATTATTCTCCTTTCATTTCGTGACGCACACCTTCAAACTAATTATCAATGCGACCGATTCGGAGTTTTAACGTGGCAATGAGTCACTTTACAAGCGGAGAGAATTGAGCTAGCGACTTTGTTAGAAAGTAACTCGTTTTGCTGATACACTGAGAAAATATTTGTTACACGATCGATCAATTTGCCGGATACGAGACGAACATTAGACTGAAGTTAGCAAATGCTGCACAATTTTTGGTTCAAATATATTAAATGAAAAACAAAAAAATTGGCAACTCAAAGTCTAACACGGTTTTGTTTGGGGTTATAAAATAACAAATAATATTTACTTTAACTTGCACTTTGTTAATTTAATTTGCGCGCTAAACCAGAAGATCCAAACATCTGCCAAAATGCAGTCAATGTAAATACTGTAAAATAATTTATTATTAACAAATATATATATATATATTTTACAAAGACTGCCAATTTTACTCGGAATAACGTTGCGCAACAATTTCTGCAATTTCTTAGCGCATCGCGCGAATCTATAATCATCGGAGAGACGTGCTAATTCGCGGAACTGATGCATCGCAGGAATATTACAGGAAGCAACGAAGATCGTGACGCATCTTGGTCGGCTGAGTAGCTAATAGCGTGCGCGCAACAAACACAGATCGCAATGAGAGAAACGGAAGATCGAGAAGAGGGAAAATAATCGTGATCAGGAACTTACCCATCGCCGTCGAGAGTGATGGCGGTGTCGGCCAAAACTCGCAGCACGAGACCGACGGTCGCTCTGGCGTGGCAATCGATACCGAGGAGGCAACTCTCTTCGGCGTCCTGTCTGCCCGTGCACGAGACGACGACAAGATATCGCGTCCTTCCTGGATGCACCGACTCCAGTTTCACGGCCTGAAAGCAAAACACAAGGATGAGGGATCTCCGATTACTCGCGATGCCGTTTAGAGACTGTATAATCTGCGAACGGATATGTAAGCATCGCGTCGTTTTATAAACGACGAGAAGAGAGAAAAAGATAAAAGACTCCACTCGAGTGTCTACTTCTTTCTCCGTCGTCCATTTATTGATTGCAAGCAACCGGCGGCGCAATGAGATGCACGAGGTGCGTCTACTAAAAATAATATATACGTTTGAGTTGCATCTCACAAAATTATATATAAACTTCTCACTGTAATTAAAGGAAAAAACCAATGTGAAAAATATTCCTACCGTATCACCTACAAAAATCAAAATGTTCCGCTTTGAAGCCCCGAAAACAATAACAACATTGTAAAACATTCTTCTTGATATTTTATTATTTGACGTTATAGAAATGTTTAAACGCGGCTCTGTATATCGAATTTATCGATGCCGAGACGACGACGCTTGCAGGAGTGTTTACAGGTGCAGCGACCCCGCAAAACGCACATTTTTGCAGGATATAATGCGGCAATTAACGCTTCCGCGCTTTCCATGGAGAATTCCGACCGCGCGCGATAAGAGACCGGATTTTGTCGGTACGATTGCATCGCTCTCGCCACGCTCTCGGCAAACAATTTTTTTCGCCGCGCGACTAGTAACGAAAAAAAGAAGAACGCGCGTTATCGCGCATATACTCGCGCGCAGTCAAGCGTGACGCGAAACGCACTCGCAGGCGTTAATAAATGATAAGTCTATCTCACGTGGGCACAGAAGTTAATTAGGTTTAATACATCGATATCTCGCAAAAAAAAAAAAATCCTCCCCGATGTAAGTATGTTTCTGTCTGGGATTTGCGGCGGAAAGAAACGTGCACGTAAGTGATTCGATTTTTCGAGCACTGCGTATTACAACTCATCTAACATAGAAAATTTCTCATTTCTGAAGACGGAAGCGGCTGGTTAGCGGATGTGCGACAGATATCGCGGTCACGATTCGCCCGTTTCGAACCCGACTCGCTTGTTTAGCCGTTTAATCACCGAGCGGAACCGATTTCCCGTACGCGATTAATAACACCGGTGCGATTTAGCGAACGACGGCGACTGGTCGTTTATTCGCTCGCGTCTTTTGCAAGGATTCCGCAAAATCGCAAAAAAGCAGGAGGAAGAAGAGAGCGAAAAAGCGGCGAAAGTTCTCTCGACAGAATTCATAGAAAGGGAAAGGCGGATAATCGCCGATATATACGCGAAACTTGACTGTCTTGGAGAGATACAGCGGAGATAACTATTAATTATAAACGATAATATAATTAAGCAATGTTTCTCCCGAGTGTGCGGCGCGTTTTGTCCACGAGAGATTTGAAAGTTCGACTTTCATTATGGTCAAGGCGGTTTCTTTGTGAAAAAAAAGAAACTGCGCATTAATTCGCGCACAAATTGCGCTAAAAAAAAAAAAAAAAAAAAAAAAAAAAATCCAAGAGAGGTTAAAAGTTCAGCGTTAAATTAGTTTTTGACACACTGGCAAGACGGTAGTGGTGGACAGCTTGCGACATTTGTCGCGGATGTATGACGCGAGCTTTAATTACGCGTAGTTAACCTCAATGAATGGATAATTAGCCGATTCTTAAGAGAGACATATGCGTTAATTGCGACGCGTTTCCTTCCGCAACTGCGAAATTGTCACGTGTGGCAATTGTATAGAATTTAAAGCGTTATCGTTGTTACAACTGGCCACACGCATTGTTTCAAATTACCCTCGCGACAAGAGAAAGCAAAATATATAACTGTCGCGAAATTGAGAACGTCTAAATAATTCAGTCTTGCTAATTGGCACGCGTCTCAGCCATTTCTATATCATCATCTATTTTCGGCTGTATAATTCGAAGGATTTTAATTCGGAGATTCAATTTAGGTCAGCCCGATTGAATTTATATATAGCCGTATATCACAGCGGTAAGTAAAACCATCTCCGCGATTAAAGAGCACGGTGTATATCTCACTTTAATTAACGCGTTAGATAAAGAGATAAGATGCATTTACGATTACATGAAAAATCAATTACATAAAAAATCGATTTTATAGCTATCGAATTTCCAAATCGTATCGCAAAACTTCTCGGCTTCGCGCTTTCTGCACGCACATGCGAATCTGTGTCAATTTTATTGCAACGAGCAGCTGACCAAAGACGACGACTCAGTCCGAGTAACGGGCTTATGTCCATCAATCAGGTGTAATATGTCGTATTTGTCGATAAAAAAATTTAGAATTTACCAAGCCGAGGTGAAATTAACGCTATTCGATTTGCCTCGCTGCTACAGCTGTCTTTCTTAAAAAATAAATCGGAAACCGCGGAACGTCTTGATGAGCGAGTCATATTTAAAGAATCGTTCGCGCCGATCGAGAAGCACTAATCAAACTAATTTGATGTTTTTGTTTTTATTTATTATTTTTTTAAATTTTTTTCACGAGCGTAACCCTTTTGAACAACAATTCTTATTATACTACTTATAAAAAATTATAATAAGAAAACCAAAAAACAAAAATAAAAATAAAAACAGCCACAACTATAAACTCGCAATTTAAATTGCGTTAGAGACATGCTGAAAAAAATCAATTGTAAAATATTGTTTTTGTTTACGCAAAAGAGACGTTTTTCTCGCTCGACACACGTTGAAACTTGAGGCACGGACGCGTTCGAGATTTTTATCGAAATAATAAACATTTATAAATATTATGAAATTAATATACTCGTGAAACGCACACTACGAAACAGCTATATAAATGTCGAGAAAATTTAATGGCGAAATAATAGCTTGCCACGCAACGAATTATTAACATTCCTCGGACGAAGAGTGACAATTACACGAAGCCTTCATGACGATCAAGTAACGCGCTATAATCTATGATAATGTAGAAGATTATCGTACATTTCATCGTCGAAAAGAAAAGAATTAAGGCGCTCAAGCATCGGGAACACGAGTTACTTTTACCGTCCTCGTACACGATATTCATTAATGTTACTTATTCTTTCGACGAGATGAGTAATTAAGATATTTCAGTTGATATGTAACAACGCAGAACTTCTTCGCTTTTCTTTCGAAATTAATGAATACCTCGATAAACAAGAATTTTTTAGCATAAGAAAAAGTAGCGCGCTGAGAATCACTGATCTTCTTGTATATAGGCAATAAAAGAACAAAGAGATATTCGAGAAGATCGTCGCACGTATAAATTTTATTTAGGTCACGTGATACTGAAATTACAATACCCGGTTATTGCATTACCCGGTTGCCGGTCGTCTAAGAGTTTTAATCTCTCGAAGGAGTATCTTGAACGCCTAAACGAGATAATTGTTATCGAAAGTTGGAAAGGATTCCGAAGAAGAGGATTAATAGCGAACACAATCCGGTACATATGCCCTCGAGGGTATACTATAAGTCGACTGGACGATATTATCTCCAGACGGTCATTTCTCTCGCTGCACTCGTGTCCGAGAAAGAAGAGGAAACGCAGTTAAGTTAGAAGAGAACGCGTGAACGCGTCCATTATTTTTCGCACAAGCGGCCTTGAAAGACACTAAAGCACGAGGATCAACGCAAACCGGATTCCTACATTTGAGACTATTTATTGATTGTATTCTATATGTTTTGGAGTGATATGTAACATTCCGGTCCTCTTCAGCATGTATATTTCTCAGCGCGCACGTTTGTAAACCTAGGTACGCTATAAAAAAATATTTCAGAGTCCAAATATTACAATTAAAATACATTATTAAATAATAATATATTAAAATATTAAAACTTAAATATATATTATATCGATAAGAGACGTCGTGTTTGTTAACGTGAACAAGCAGACCGTTTGATTCCCGATATTTCTTGTGTCACGAGGATCTCACGAGAGAGGAGGCATCGCGAAAGGCCACTATCGGCACCGTGAAAGTGTTTCGCGCGATCGTGTTTCCCGATCAAGTGCTTCTCTCGTGCATTGCGCGAACCGATAGCTTGTCGGTTCGCGCGAGCGTTAAAACGCGCGGCACAGTTGCGTCCGCGCGCGAAACGAAAGCAAATCGTGCACGAAAGATGCGAAAAGAAAAAAAAACAGATGCGCAGTAAGTCTCCGGCAATAATTCAAGTCGTAATTAGATATTAAAAGAAGATAAAAGAGCGAGAGCGAGAGAGAGAGAGAGATCAAAAGGTAGATTTTATTAAAAGATAAAGAGGAATGAGTGATGCTGCACTCATCGGTATGTATGTGGAAACACCGCGGCAATATCAAGATTAGAAATGAAATATACGGAGCCCAAACGGATAGCTACGCGTAACATTTGCGTGTCTTGCTACAAGATTTGCTGCCAACTTTACCACGGTTACACTTGTCGCGGTGACAGAAAAATATCCTATACGTAGTCGAAATTTACTTGAAGTAAGTTTTTATATTTAATAAAAACTGTTGCTTCCCTTCTCATATCTTATTGTTCTTAGTTTAAATTTACTTATTAGTTTAAACATACAAAAGTTGTCGATTTTTTTCTTATTAAATATAACAACTAATTTAAGCGAAGTTATTATTCTCACTCTCTCAAGTTTATATACTTCAAAGAGTATATCACATTAATTTTTTTCTCGTCCATTTTCTCAAGTTCCAAGACGAAGTCCGTTAAACTCCGTTTTGCGCTTGACGGATTTATATTCATCTATTTAAAAGACAGGATAAATATATCCTCTCCAAGCGGCCGGGAGAGGATAAAAGTCTTCACAATATCTGGATGACCTTCAGGAGATTCTGTGAGACTTCGCTGTGTGCGGAGAGACGGTATAATGGACGCGCGCGGTCCGTGCGCGCAAGCAACACACACGTTCCGTTTCGATGCGTGCATTTGCACAGAGCTCTATCGATCGCAGCGTCATATTCCCTTCGGAAGACGAAAAGAGACGCGCCAAATGTGTAGCGGCATTTATGACGAGACGATGACTCAACGTGAGTTACAAACGTGTGCGTCGTCGCCGCGCTCTTGCCACCCGGCAAAGAAACCAAATAAGATTTTTCCTCCATTTGTGTTCTTTAAATTAAAAACGCCGCCGCCGATCGGCGTGACATTGATCCGCGTTCGACGCGGAATAAAACCGCAAGATAGTTCTCGGCATTTTGGATAGTACCAGAAAAAACCAGATCTTTTCTTTATAAAATAATTCGTTTTAAAACTACACACAAGCAAGGGAGGATTGATCCGTGATTGTTCGATGTTCGTGAAATGTCAGATTTTGTCCTGTCTAGGACAAAATAATTAAACACCGGTCGATCAGTATGCAACAGCGCGAATAAGCTTATTATTGCAAGAACTTCTAGTGCTAGAAACGACGGAAGGCTTCAATTAAAATTAACTGTTAATATTTAACAGGAAATTATTCTTATATGCAGAAAAAAAAACGACAAATGCCAGATTCGTAGAACACCTGTTTTGAATATCTCGTTTGGTCAGTTGAATATCTTCGAGACGTGAAAGGATGCGGTTAAATGTCATTGACCGTCTCTACCTGCTCAGATTAATTCTTTCTTTTGTTGTTTTCCCGAAAACAAAAATATCAATATAGATCTCTTTGAAGAGATTTAATTGTACATTAATTAAATCTCTTATTCGTCAATTTATCTATGGTGTATAAATATTGTAATTGTGTGGGATAAATTACAAGCTGATATATGATACGAGCAAAAATTTTTTTATATTGACTGTTAATGCGCGTACTTTAGTGCTTTAATTTGCAACAAAATGCATTAAGTTCAATTGATCTCAAATATATGTATAAACATAAATCAGTTTCACATGCACGTGCATCATTAGAACACGCGTGACAATGCAACGACCCTGTCGGCCTTGCGACCATCCGTTGCAAAATTCAATTTGCGCAGGGGACCACCCGGTAGCAGTTATTCACTTGATTCCTCTTCTCTTTAATGTCCGTCATCGTTGTCTGTGAGCGAGAAATAAACGCACCTCGCGCTCCATCGCGCGCCGTGTATCTCGCTTCACAACAGAATCGAATCGTTCCGATCTGTAAAAGCGTCGAGCGATAATGAAAAGAATATTCCAAAACTGCGTTACAATACTTTCTCATGGCGATCCGATTATCTTGCGGAGCAACGGCGTTAGATTTGCGGTTTACCGCAGGCGTCCGCTCGCGTTTCCAAACGCGACCAGAGCACCCTCCTCTAGAGGTGAGGAAACAGATATCTCCGATTAGCACAGAGTTTACATATGCGAGAGCCGCGAATTTATTTTACCAAGAGATATCTTGTGCCACGGACGGAAAAAGAATCCTTTCATTTTAAAAACCCAAACACAATTCATTTTCACGCTCTGGCGAGAATAGAGAAACACTCTTCTTTTTTTTTATCGTTCCGTACTTTGCTTTTTTTTCACACGGTCTTGCTCTCAATTTTGCTGCAAGTCATTTTGATTTTGATGCGAAAAAATAAACAAAGATGCAATTATTGTGTATATCATTTGTAATAAGAATTTTATTAACTCTGATGTTAATCCCGACTATCATCTCCGGCGTTAAGTAAGACGATAAAAGAAAAACGAGCATGCTTAATTAATTTGTCACGACGACAACTCGCTGAAGTTTTATTGCGACTATATTCGTGCTATTGAGATAACACGCTTGTATATTGTATATTTAATATATCGCGCCTACTGGTCGTTACACAATATCCACCACGTGCACGCGGCAAGTTCCTGGGAACCAAATGGAGTTTCATTTTTCGCACCTGTAACGCGCCAAGTATAGATCGTGTTCACGCGTAGATTATGTAACGAATGAAATTGCAAAAACAAGCGCGTTATTGAAAAAGACTTTTAAATTAATTCTCTCTAAAATCATTTATGTATGAAAGCTTTTTTTTTCAAAAACTTATATATTGAACACGCTCGATTCAGATGACATTGCTCAATAATGATAAAATAACAAAATACGATTAAAAAAAAAAGATTAAAAAGAAAAATTAAAATTAAAAAAATAAGTAAAATATAAAAATGACGTTAAGAGACAAAGAAAAACCAGTATTCTAATTTTTATTTTTTGCACATAAAATATCGCTTTCGCGCTCGAGTACGACTTTGTTTGACGAAGCAGAGACTCTGATATGATTCGTGTTGGTTCTGTAACGTTTTCTCACTTGCTGAAATTAGAATTATTATTTTCGTCTAGCGCGATTGAGCAAAAGGAACAATGCACAAACGTGACAATAAAATTCTAGTCTATGCTCTAGCTCGTCAGATGGCAAAAAGTTTATGTGTAATATCTCGTACATACTTCTATATTAACCTAGAATCGCGTAATACTTGTAGTGTACACGTGTATCTCGCTTATATATAAAGTTATATTCATTATATTCCATCAGATCTCGCGCGCGCGCGCGCGCAACCTAAATTCACTGAGTCTTATTCTATTATTTATACACGGTAATCAAATAATCAATATGTCGTTCATACGCTGAACGTTTGCTGCTTGTTTTTTTTTTTTTTCGTGTTTGTGTTTCAATCAATTTTTTCGAACTTTCAGATCTACTACACAGATATTTCTCTTTCCTCTTTTTTCTCGTTCTCAAAGCGATTTATTACAAACATGTTTTTTTTTTTTTTTTTTTCAGAAACTTTTTATTAAACACACGATTACTCGGATGTAATTCGAATTGTTTTAAATGTACCGTGCTATTATGTTCACAAAGAAAAACCGCGTAATGTTCGGAGACGCGTTAGGTGTTACACAAACGCGTCATGTCGTAAGAAACACTGGTGTATTTTTTTGTTTTTTTTCTCAGTGTAAAAAAACGAAACTTGTCGAATTTCTCAGTGCCCCTTCATTTCGTCACTCAGATGATTGACACGCTCTGACGTCGCGTTCGCGCGATTTCGTAGATTTCGAATCATCGAGAAGCGCGATTGCGATTTACCGCAGCAAATTGATCTTTTACCGTGTTCGCGTTCACAATTCACCGTTCATTTTTTTACTTGTATACCTACTTCAATTCAGTGTCGATACAAATCGTAAAATAAATTTTTCGCACACGATATCTCGCGCCGCGGAATTAGCTCGCAAGCGGCGGCACGTTAAAAAAAAAAAAAAGCACTTTCTAATAACGAGGAGAGAAGGGGTTGGTTCGATAATCACACCAGCGGGTTACACAACCGGCAACCGAACGATTCGCGAAATCTATTATGTGGCTCAATGACGAAACTCCCCTTTCCCTCTCCTCTCCAACGTTTTCGTGTGTTGTTCTGTCGAAAACGCCGGAACCTGTGATTTCCCTCTATAGATATATAACTTCTGTTTCTGCCACCGTCACGTGCACAGAAGTGTCGTTGTGTCGCCCGCGCGCGCGTGTCACGTGACTCGGTCGTGATGAAAGTGTGTCGTGACCAGTCGCGCAACGAGAGCCACCCGAGACAGTTGTGACACTTACAACATGCACGGATAAGTAACGACGAGCGAATCGGGAATCACAACTGACTTGTGAAACATACGTAACTCGATTGAGAAATTCAAAAATCGATTCGGAGAATTCGCGAATTTAAAAGCGAATTCCGCGGAGTCGATACATTTTTTTTTTTTTATCGGAATTATTACTTTCGAATTACGCGGAAAAAAAATTTAACTGAATTTTTATTTAATAATTCCAATACCCCACAAAAAGTGGATCACCGGATTGAAATAATTTCTTCTGGAAGAAAGAAGAAACTACAATAAACGCAAACGCCGTATTCACTTCGTATTTTGCTTTACGCCGTAAAGTTTTATCGAGAACGATCAAACGCACATATCGAAATAAAACGCTGTGAGCGCGCGCGAAGCGTACACGCACCGGAAGTGGGCGACCGAATCGCGCGGGTTAACGATCGGTCACTGACTTATTCGCGCAAAAGGTCCGGGACCGCTGCAAATACACTGCAAATTTAAGTACCGGCGTAAAAAGTAACGGACCCCCCAGCTTAAAAGACGTCGACTCTTGTACTGAATCGCGCCGGCCCCTTTACCTCGTTGTCCTTGTAGGGACTAGTTTCTCGGTTTCTTAGGTTTCCCGTTGAGAGAACGCGCATATCCGAAAAATCCTCATAGCGTCATCATCTCCCTCCTTCCTTTCTAGTTCGCGATCTTTCTAAATGAACTTTCTTACGAAACATTTCAGATAATTAAAACACACAGATGTGAGGAATAAAGAGCAACAAATCTTTGACTCAACATCTGATAACGCCTAATCGTGCCAAGTTATAAATCGCGTAAACGATTAAAATGCAGAAAATGTCGACTGCCTTCGATCGCTCCCACTTCCAGAATGCAATTTCTTTCAAAATGCTAATTAATCGATTCCGATAAGGAATCTGGTTGCGTGTCTGGCCGAACTTTTATCGAGCGATCGAGAACGTGAAAACCGACGCGTTTATCCTTGAACTCGCTTGTAAAAATCTGAACAAAAGAGAAGATATCGCGCGCGCGAGAGAAAAGTCTGTTCTCTTCTCTTGTCTCTTCCTCCTCTATTAGCCTAGACACGAGCTGAAAGTCTCTCTTCTAGCGCGGCTTACTTTTTTTTTCTTTCTTTTTTCTTTTTTTTTTCTTCTTTTTTTTTTTTAACCAGATTTGTCCCTGATCTCGAGTTCGCGTTAAAAGTAAAAGCAACTTTTTATCGTCGTTCATTTTTACAAATCGTAACAAAACTCGTGTGCACCAAGTTTTTAAATATTTACGAATATTTAAATTACATAATAACGAGACGGGCTTCGGACAACAATGCGGCAAAGAGATGAAAAATATGTGTCGAGTAAAATCGTGACTTTTTTTGTCGTTACGCAATCGCTTCGATTTTTAAGAGTGACCTATTCACATAGGGAGAGTAAAAAGTTTTATCGGGACGACAATTAAGTTCTCGGCGAGCTTAAATACAACTTGATAACCGGGAATTTTCTCTTCTTGAATAAATCGAGTGTGAAAACGAAAGAAAATCGCGCGAACAATGTCGCAGCAAAAAATACACGATCATCCTGGTTAAACGCGGCGGTGTGTAAAACAAGTAACAGTCATCGTTCTCTACTTTCGCCCAAATTGGACGATCATGCGGGATGAATCATGTAGAGGCGATGTTGTGTAGTGACTGGTGAGAGTGTTCGAAAGGTTTCGTTTCTCGCGTGAGTATATATAAAAGTGAGATGTCTCGATTATGCGACTTGAAATTGGGTTATCGATCTGTTATCGATCTGTATCGTTATCAATTTTTCGACACTACAAAAAAGCTTTTTCTGTTCATTTTCATTTGCAGGCTAAAATATTTTTTATATGCACATTCGTGATGCAAACCAAGCATTTGACAGAGATGTAGATTTTGGATTAAATTTAACTCGAAACTCTTAATTCTAAAATTTCCAATCTTATGATTGCAATAAATTAAAAAAATAATAACATTGTGAAAAATATTATTTTTATATAATTTTATATTTAATAATTAACATTGCGCACCGACAAAACTGAAACACGCGCGTATTGGAAAAGATTATTTAATTTTTCCGATTTCTTCATCGAGGTTATCGATTCTCGATTCCGCGGCGACTCTATTCGCCGTCGTCTTTCCTTATTCGCCGCGCCGACCGGAAGCGCTCGTTGCTCATCGACCGCGACCTCAAATGCATCGCCTTCGCGCGACGACGACCCGCGCATGTGGGTCGCGCTTAGCCCACTTCACGACAGTCTTGATGCCGTGACATCGCCGTAACCGAGCGAGCGAGTCGAAATGGTCCCACGTGGAAAATTTCAGGTCGCCGCGCGCGCGCAATCGTGCGGCAGACAGCGTGGAGCTGCGCTTTCGAGATCGCATAAGAGGCGATCTCTTTCTCTCTCTCTCTCTCTCATCGACCTCGCGATTTCCAAATAGATTGTACACGCGAGGTGACAGATAATCCATCGCACAATACATATTTTATATGTATGCTAAATTTTCACAATTATCTCTGCGATGCCTTCGAATTTCATCTTATTTTATCTAACGTCAAAATAAAATAATTGTTGATGTAGAAAGAAAAAAAATTATAAATATAATATTACAGGTTGATTGATAACACAGTGTGTGTTAATACAGCAATAACATAAAACAAATTGCTTTAATTTTTAGTTCTATTTTATATATATATGCGTTACTTTTTCAATTAAAGTAATAAATAAGTCCGTGTTTGAGGAAGAAAGATCATTTTATCGCACTTTGTTAAAATTCACACGAGATCGCGAAGAATACTTGAATCTCAAATAAATGATCGAATACAGGAAAGCTACATGAAAGTCTTTATGCTTTATGTGAGAACGCATTGTTCCGGCCCTTTCTTGCGAGTTATTACTTAAGAGAATATCCGACGGAAATATTATAGACCAAGCGAAACTTCCTTGTGGAGGAAAGAATAACAGCAGAATACGCTTGTGTGCTTACTCGCAAAGAAAATTTCAAGTTTCTCATTCCAAAAAAACAAATCTTCCGCAACTTGTTAATTTGTTTGACAAACAGAAGAGATATTAATTAATCCAGCAAACATTAATTAATTTAATACCACGAGCAACACATTCGATAAGGTCAAAAATAATTGCAATGTTTCCGTTTTTGTACAAATTGTGCTCAATTGTTACGACTGTCTGTTATTAAAATTTACACACGAGATCGACTCGCGAAATGTTGCGTCGGAGCACGTTTCTTCGAGATAACGATTGCCAACTTCCTTGTTTCGTCAAGACTGCGCGACGACGACAAGTACAGCTGAATCGTCGTGTTTATACGCGGAATGTTTATACGATTTTCCCGACGAAGTCGTCGTGGCGACGAAATCACGCCGAAATAGCAAACCCGGTGTAATCAAAAGAGAGAATTTTCGGCGTCATCAAAAATCGGAGGAAACGACGGAACGTGTCCAAACGTACATCTCAAGAAAAATAAATTATTATCGCAAATCCGAGCTGTAAAATTTACGCGAGAGAAGTCGGTGGTTCGAGAACCCCACGTTCTCTCTCTCTCTCTCTCAAAATCGTTGCCAATTCTCGGAATCGGCAGAAATATTTTCGGCGACTACGTAACGGCAGCGTTTTCCAAACGATGAGCGCTAACACGTTTTCTTCGACGCAATGATATCTTTTATACGTTGCACACAAGCGATGTGTGTGCAAAAAGTAGCTTTGAAATTCGTCACCTTTGCCGTGTCAAAACTGTCGAAAATAAATTCAATTCAAAAGTCGCTCGTTGATTTTCTCAAGAACAAACATCTTCGCGATGTGTTGATGAGAACAATTGTTCGAAACACTTACCATCTTCAAGGTCTCTTCGGGCCTCAAAAGATAGAACATGGACTGCAAGTGTTGCTGAATATCGCATCCCGCCGTTGAAACTCGTCTGGAAGGACGAGCTCTTTCGTTCGGCGGTAAAATAAGGGCTGCGCCTTTGCCCGCAAAGTAACATTCGCTCAGACTGCAACAAAATAACAAACATATGTTTTGATTAAAGTAAAATTAACGTTTTTTATTATTTTATGTTTCAAAAAAAAAGAAACAAATTAAAATCACATTTATGAAAAAATTTTAACGCATTTTTAAAACATCGTTGCGTGTAACGATAACGGAAGATGATCGCACGTGTGCACACGCGTTTGTGTACACGCGTGCTTGGTGGTGCTATTTTTCCACGCTAAGTAAACCGTCACATTCTCATACGATAATGACCACTGACCAGACACGCGTTATATATATTATATACATGCCATTTACAATAACTTCCGCGGCAACGCGCCACAATAGAAAGTTTCACCTGAGACTTTTCCGCGGAATCGGGCACACAATAATGTACGTATAATTCTTTAATCGCGTGCGCTACACAATATTTATATAACGTGAGAAAATCGTTCTCTTTGTACGTGCAATCGAATGTTACATCAAAGCGTTTTGTAACAGATTGCGCCTCCGCCGCCAACACATATTGCTCGATGTTACACATTTGTTAATTTCTGACATGTCTCCACAGTTGTTTTTCTTTTGTGACAAAATATTGTTGCGGTTTTATTTAAAATTTTCATTTAATTAGATCAGTATGGACAGTTCAACAAACGACGACGATGAAACTGATGACGGAATTCACAAATCAAAGTGAAAATCTAACACCATCGAACCACACTCGACGAATTGGTTTCTCAACTTCACCGCGGATTCACCTTCTTTCTCATTCAGTAATTGTGTTTTATCGAGAGAGCCCCACGACAATGACTTTCATACAAGTGAATTACCTTACCGTGACGCGGCTCAATTACGCGCACGAGCGTAACTTATTAACAAATTGGGCCAAGTCAATCTCGCTCATTCTCTTAATATTCTCCGCGCGGTGAAGCGATCGCCAGTCTGGCCTTCTGATTATTAGCGGCCAAAGCTACATATACACCACAATTGCTGTAAATGTTCACCGATTAAATTGTCGCGCGGAGAATATTAATCGGTATGTAGTATATGTCTCACTTCATTTTTTCTCTTTACTTTATTCGAGATCGAGAGTTAGTTTTTTGAAATCAGTTGCTTTGTTGCTAAATATTTTAGTCATTCTGATCGTGATTTTTTCCAATAAAACGGTCGTAGAAGAATTTACCGATTATACGGTCATATAATACACAAATATTCAAAAACAAAACGACCAGCTAAAAAACAAAGTTTGTAAACCTCGATGTTTAAAGATGAGAGAGCGTGTACGCCGATTAGTGTCGCACAGGGGGATGCGACGTTCGAAGATATCGGTATATGAGCGCGGGGATGGCAGCTGATGTTGTTCAAGATAAAGACGAAGGATTGGAGAGGAGGGAGATGAGAAGCGGTTTCGAGAGACCATCTGCGCACAAAGCCGACATACAAAACACGAAAATAAAGATTATAGGGTCAAAAAAAGAGGGAAGGGGAAAATTCATCTTTTCTCCAACGATCTTTTACCTGTCGACGTAGCCACCGTTCAGATATATGACTGGCACCCCTGCGTTTGATGCTGCAGAGGCGTTCTCTTCGAATCTCTCCGTAATGGCTCTCACAAAAGACAACAATGACCACGGGAATAATAGATCACCCGGATGTTTCGAATCGCGTTGCAGCACACCTATGTGACGACGACACCCGTTACCAGAATATGACGCTGTTTCTTTTATCCTGGACTAACGAGGGAAATCGAAGACTCACGTTTCGCTTGTTCGCGCGGAAAAATAAAATTCTGTCTCGCAAACAAAAAACTCGCTAATTGTACGCGCTGTCCGGGAAGAGAACCGCTAATACGCCTCGCGTGTGCGTTTAGGCGGAGAATCGACGGGATACTAAAATCATCTCGGAAAGATTTAAGCTAATAAAACGAAACCGCGATCGGACGTGGGCGGATCTCTCTCTCTCTCTCTCTTTCTCTCTCCGCGTGCGCGAAGCGTAACGCGCTCGGTGGTTATATATCGGTTAGTTGTTATTATTAGCGCAAAGAGAGAAAGAGAGAGAAATAGCGTCGTTCCTCTTTACGTACCGCCATTCGGGACGCGCGCGAAAAGAAATTTCGTGGAAATCGCGCGCAGTCAAAAGCGAGATGTACGACGAGAATCTATGAATTCGCTGTTCGATGTTTGTTGTACGATGATGTTATCCGCGAACGACAAATTTTACAGTCGTCAAACGTTCTGTTTTCCGTATTACGAAAGTGAAACATATACTTTTTCGGCCAAAAATACTTTGTTCCGTTTTTTTCTTCTTTTTTGAACGCGCCGAGATTTACGGTAATTTTGCGGTAGATCGGCGTGTCGTGACAATCTATCGGGAGTTTAATTGTCGGCGTAAAAAAAAAGATCACGACGCGAATATAATCGAGAGCGCGTCTAGCAAATTGAACTGGCGCCGAGCACTGGATCTTTACGAAAGATAATATAATGCGAAGGGAGAAAGCGGTCAAGATAAGAATGACTCGAATCGCGAGCGCCGGCACCGTTAAAAGTCTATAAAATCCGCGCCAAACATTGACCGGCAATCGCAATCTATATATGCGCGTAACTATTTCAAAGATGGGAGAGCGGTCAGTAATGACGTCATTTCTACGTCAAGTTACGCTCGTTGTGCGCGCTCGTGTGCATCTCTTTTGCATGTGGGCGCGCATCTACAGGATGTACGCGGCTTTGTGAATAAACGCCGCTTCGATCGAATAAACGATACGGAAAAAATCCCAAATTTCAAAAGTCAAATTCTATTGAAAACTAGAGTATGTAAGAAAGTAAATATTGATGCGCGCATTATTTGCAACAACGACGTTAAAAATTTTACAGCTGAGTTAAACATTTCATTTGCTTTTTTAATTTACAAAGTAGTAAATATAGTAGTAAATATAGCTCAGTAAATAAATAAATAGATAAGATAAACCCCGATGAGCCATCAAAAACCCCATTGTTTTATTCTATCACCATCCTGGACTTTTGGCTCATCGGGGTTTATCTTATCTATTTTTTTTATTTACTTATAAAAAAAACTCGGAAAAACAACTTGTTTAAGAAAAACATAAACTGTTTAATTGTATACTATTTTGATTTCACACCGAGCAACAAAACGTCAAAGAGAGGAAGAAAGAGAACTGGTCTGAATCTTTTTTCCGTATTACGGTTTCCTCGCACGACGCCTCGTTTTATGGCGTAATCCGCGCGCGGACTGTCGATTTCTCGATATTTCGGATAATATTTTTGACAATAGCGGGAACCATTTCAACCGACGGCGTGTGCAGGTTCTTCTCTGAAGAATCCGGGTACGTATATTTCGGTCGTGAACGAACAGCAGACAGAATGCTGCTAAAATTAGCGTAAACGTTCCGCAAGTGGGAAACTCTTTTCCTCTCTCTCTCTCTTCAAAGTTATCTCTTTTCGCCGTACTGCAAAATATATAAAATAATATCTCTTTCTCAAAATTAACTTTGACAACTCAAAGAAGTCTTTGTCAGCGCTTTTTCAAAGTGTTAATCTTCGGAAAAAGAAAGAAGAAAGAAAAAAGAAACAGTAATATTAAAATTTATCAAAATTCTTGAAAATATTTTCTTATTCACATTGAGTGTGTTTAAAATTTCGACGTTATCGCGTAAAGTAGAAAGATTAATTTATAAAACTGACTTGTCTGGCTTTTAACAATCGCGTATTTTTGTCATCAATGCGTACACTTACAATCGCGTGTTTCGTCAGCGCGCGGTAATATCGCGTTACGCGCGCGAGAGACGCGCGATGAGGAAACTCTTCAGCACATATAAACGAACCTGCGCGTCACTGTGGTGCAGAAAAGGGTGAGAATACATGCACTTTCTGCGCATCTTTCACGGTACTTGGCCACGGTTTAGCGATAAAACGCGCGAATCACCTTGAACGCATCCGATGCGCGACCTGTTCCCTTTTCGTATGACGTGCATCGCGGACACGTGCGTAAGCCCGTGGATGATAAAATGCGCCGAGATGCACTTTTGCCACGTATAAAAAGAAATCGTTAGTATACACACTCCGAGCGATAATCCGAACGAAGTTTTACTCAGAACTTTTTATCGCAGAATAAACGGGAGTAAGTAATGCTCTTTCGCCGTCATACAATTAAAATCCTTGATCATACTCATATAAAAACAGTCTCACAAAACGTGTATAAAAAATTAATGAAATTATTTTTTGAAGATATAACATCATTATGTAAATATAAAATAGTTTTCGACAACACACAGTCTTGTTACTTTATATCTCATTATCATATTGTTATTTTGAACATATTATTATATTTGAAAGATGTCACTGGCAAAACCAGCAAATTTCACTCGCATGTAATTTTATGTGACGTAGTGATACGTCAATCGCCAGTAACGTATAAGTTGACTATGACGTGCAGTAATATGTAAATGGTCAGTCGTAAATCTCCTACATACGGCGACACATCGGATAAATGAGAAGGCGTTAACCCATTATCCATGTATGCGTTATGTAAATTAGTCCGTTATCGTGCCAGACGCATTAATGCGAATTTATTTATGCGACGCATTTAACGCAAGTTTCCATCAAATTTTGCTTGTTTCGAGTGTGTTGATTTTTGTCCGAGTAACATTTCACGAAAATCGACATCTCGATGATAAGAGATACGGGTAATTGGGGTCTTACATATTTTCTCTGTAATTTTATTGTGTTCTGACGGTCGCGCAAAGGTTACGAGCATTAATTATCCGCGGCCGAGAAAAAAAAAAACGCGTTTCTCCCTCGTGGCGCCGCGAGAATTTCCACCGAGGAATCGTTCGCGAAACCGGTATATATAATGACCGGTATTTCTCACGCTCGCCCGCGATTCTCATACAGTTCTTTTCGCAGCCGCGATTTTCCTTAGACACACAGACACAATTGGTCGAAGACACAATTGTCGTACAACCGTTTAGCCGCCCACGATTGCGGAACAGCGACGATTACCGAGATCAAACCGAGTTTTCCAGCTGCATCGATGCATTTCATCATTATGCGAGTTGCGTAGATGTCGCGCGCAATTTTCACGACGTGCGTAATGTTTTTTTAAAATAACGAGTCGCGCAAGAAAACATTTTTAAAAATTAAATTTCTTAAAACGCGCTGTAATTTTTTAGCTGTAAGATATAGATTTATCGTTTCGCATTTTTGTTACAAATGTACTTTCGCTGTTTCGCGCTCAGAACACTTCTCGATGTTGAAATAATCACCATGGATTATTAATGTCGCGTCAAGTGACATGTAGAAGTCATTTGCTAGATGATGAATCAAAATTTGTTCTTTGTCGGTTCCAGCTTTTCTCGGGATAATCGATTGTACGAAATCAATTTCTTTGACAATCCACAAGTCATCGGCAACTCTTTGTGTAAAAACGGAATACAGTAAAAGAAAAAAAAAACGCCGATAAGTCCCGAAAATAAAATGTTGATAAACGCGGTGCGCGTGTGTACGCGCAACTTTTCGCAACAAATACACATCAACAGAACTTTCTTTTTCTCCGTGAATCCTCGATCTCGCCTCCGATTCTTGCTTCTTTCCCCCTCGTTCCCGGAGAAAGTTGTCGTGAAGCGCGTAATCGACAGAATAAATCGCGCGCGGTCGAAGATAACAGTAAAAGCGTGCGCGCCGGATATAAACGGTTAAGGAAATAAATTTGTAAAATGGTGTTCTCGACGAATCGATAAGTAAATCAGCGCGGACAATATTATTAGAAAAAAAAAAAACTTAAATTTCGACCGATACGTAACGCGCGTCTATATTCGGATCTTTCAAAAAGAGTTTTAAAAAAATTAAAAAATTCTCGAATACCTTTTTTACTTTTAGAATAAGCGGCGTTATTCTCTACAGCGCGTTATTCTTGCTGTGTCATGTGTTTACCGTGTTTTCCCTGATAACGTCGAACGTGATGTCTCGATGAAGTTATTTTAGTAGTTTGACTTTCGTTTAAGACGCTCGCCGTTTAAAGTGCTTTCGCTCAAATGACGCGCGGAATAATATCGTCTCCGCTCGGTGATGCAACCCGCAAGATCGCGCGGCTATAATTGTGAAAAGTCAGTAGATCGTATCTATATAGAACCATTCTTTTTCACACGTCCGACATATCGTCTCTTTTTGGATTACATTCATTGATAGAATTAAATCATAGAGCATCGGATATTATTATTATGAAAATTACTTATTATGAAAAAAAAAATTAATTTTGAAATAATTGCAATATTCAATTACACTGATGGATTATTGTTCAATAAATAAACGTAAAGATGAGAGCAAACAAGAATTTTATACTTTGCGAGAAAAGATAGCGAAACGATTCTAGATGAACGGCGAAGGTAACAAAGAACTCGAGTCGTACCGTCTTCCCGGGAACCACGTGCCTCGTCTTGAGTCACCGTAGGTTTTAAAGCCAGCTGAAACGAACCGGTTTCCACGTTAATCGCTGTTTCACGCTTGAACCTGTCCGAGGGAAAAATTAACGAACACACAACAAACGTTTCCGAGTGATTCGGAACTCTTTTCTAATTTCGGACCAAATATATCTACATTCAAAAGTGGCAGGTTAACGTTTCCACGTCTTTTTTGTACGACTCGCCTCCATAGACTTTGCAGTAAATATCTCGAAAATTCCATATACCGATCCACATAAATTGACCCTTTTACAATCTTAATGGCATTAAGATAAATATTTTTAGTGTCGTATCGAGATCCGTTCTAGTTTAGTACGTACTTTTACCATTGAATAATGTATTGCGTGCTAGATATCGGAATCTACCGAAATAACGCACCTGTGTACGAAGTTTTTTTTTTTCCATCCAACTTTATGTCAATTATTTTTTGCCCACATTTTTCTATCCGCACATATCTTTTGTATAAACCTTTCAAAATTTTAATAAGAATATACAAGACATCCTTTTGAAAGACTCAAGAGATCATCTTTTTTGTTTTTAT
Organism: Pseudomyrmex gracilis; assembly: GCF_002006095.1. Classification (NCBI taxonomy): domain Eukaryota; kingdom Metazoa; phylum Arthropoda; class Insecta; order Hymenoptera; family Formicidae; genus Pseudomyrmex; species Pseudomyrmex gracilis. Next base: position 657,357 of record NW_018020658.1, read on the forward strand.
TAGAACTCTATTTTCGAGAGTAAAAAGAAAATTTTGCGGCGGACAAATGTGGATAAATAACTGTCAAAGCTTTTGCAAACAAGGTTCCAAACTTCACTACAATTAAATAACGCATCGATTTAACTTGGTATGTTTGACTGTATCTCGTTAAAATGTAAACACAAAATTATATCATCAAGTTTCTTTGCAATGATCGAAATCGGTTTATATCTTCAATCAAAGTGCGCCTTTAAAATCACACGAATCTCGTTGAAATCGCAGATTACGCACGCGATTAAATATACGCGATTCGATAATGTCGTCTATCGACGGTGTGTTGTTTATTTGCACTTCTCAATTATATATCTTTGATTTTATTCATCAGTTTTTGTCCGAACACGTAACATAACCGTATTGTTTCCGACATCGAGAACACACATTGTTGCGCAATCGTCGGATGACAAACTACGTTCTAACCAGATAACGCGACGAAGCGCGAAGTGCTGCGCTTCTATTGAAAGCGCACAACAAACTCGACACTCTTTGCGCGCGGGATCGGCGGGCAAAGAGTAGTTTCCCTGTTATATAGGTGAACAAGACGTGTCGTTGTTTCAAATCAACTCGCGCGTGCCCAACATTTCCAAGCTAGGCTACCGATATTTCACGTTATAACTCGCTCGCAGTTATCGTAAATTTAGCGCCTAAAAAAAATCCTATGCGGATTCACAATTCACGATTAATTAATTCGTAAAGATTCGTTGGACACTCAGGAAGATGCGCTATTCGCTAGTGTAAACCTCCTACATTAATCGCGATTCGCAATATGCGCATTCGTAATTCGTAATTAGTCGTTTCTCAGTTTGATACTTAGGCTAAAATATTTGGTGAACGTTTAATCGGTTAATCTCTGTTAAGAACTCGTCAAAAAAACATAAATTAATAATAATAGCGCATAGTGTGTAGCGCGACACGAATAGGTTGATTCGTGATTCCTTTATTATTATTTCACAAGATATTTCGAGCATGTACAAATATTTATTTCGGTGAATTGGAAAAGCTCTCGACTACTAATTTGCATCGTCGACCACTATCCAAAACATGAAGTTTAGAAACGCGATCTCCTAGCTCCTCAGCCCTCTCACGACCGGCCGGTGTATATATATATATATATCGTGACTTCCGTGTTGTGAGCTTTGGTTCCTAAGCAACACCGCATTGCTGTACGTACATTTCTCTGGAAGCGATAATCGAAATCGCGCCTATAACGCGGGGTGGCAAAGAGGTTAGTGACCCAACGAGATCCTCGCTAACTAATACGCGTCCGCGTTTTTGATTCTCTGTGGATAGCGATCTTGGAATCATTTTTGAACCGTAAGAAAGCTCTCAGTATATATATATATATATATCGGTTCAAACAATCATTCGGTTTCCGAATATTTTTCATCAAATCACGGATCAAAGATTTTACACCAGTCCGATCTGCCTGAAAAGAGTTAAAAAATAGAGCTATAGATAGCTAACTACTACTAGCTTCTCGATACTTTCGCGGAGTTGACGCTGTCAAATCGAACAACGAGAGATATTGAGGAGCCTTAAAAAGCTATAAACAAAAGCGTCGATTTGAACGAACAAACGCGCAAAGCGAAAGTTATACGTCTTCGAAGAAGCAAATTTACGCCGATCTTCTTTTGCGCGTCGGGAGCGAAAGTTTTTTTTATCGCGCTGTAATAATCGAACGAAAACGGATTTTATGGAGCGAAACCGTCTACTGGACAGAAGTTGAATCTACATAAACGAATCGAGCGTGTCATCGTGGATATTCGTCCGGAAAATTGATGGAAAGTAGCCGCGAGTCAACTAGATGAATAACGCGATTTCGATCGGCTTTAAATTGCTCGAGTAATTTGCAAAAAATAATAACGAGTCTCCGCGGAGGAACTGGATTATGTAAATAAGCGATTAATCCCGGCAAAGTTAACACGAGTAATCGCTCCGAGATAATGTGCGCGCGATTCCGAGGTAATTGTTATGCAATATCGATTATACAATATTGCTTTTTTTTGTAAATTTTTTTTTTTTTCAAAGCTTTTTGTAAAATCGACAACCACTAATGCAAACTAGTAAAAGAAACTAGTCATTTCATTACAAGACAATTGTGTGTATGTTTGTTGTGCGATGACGGAGTGAGTCTCCTTTTATTTACATACTTGTTAATGTAAAATTCAACAGCTGATGTTATTGACCGATACTCTCGATAATCACGTCCCGTTTTTTACAATATTATATCAAGATCAAAAATAACAATGTAACAACTTTGTAATAACTTCAATTAATTACATGTGTGTTCTATTGAATTACAGCGCCTTGAATTAAATGACAATATTTTTAGCAATGAAGTTTGTGTTTTACTATCATTTAATCAGCGATTCGTTATCTTCAGTTAAATAACTTGTGATTTCTTCTGGCAAACGTAATTATTAACAATTTTTCTCATTTTAATTTTACTACAATAAACGCAAAGCCAGAATCTCTTACTTTAAATATATGTCGCGTGTAATCGCAGTACGAAACGTCTCTTCGCACATGATACACAAAGAACAATTGTCATTTTCACGTTGCGATATTTTTTTTTAACCGGTTGTTATTATTATTATATATTTGTGGAGAGCCTTTGCCAACTCCTTTTTATAATCCATTAAAATTCCCAGACACCTCTAGCGAGGTCGGAGTCTCTGATTGTATAGACAACGATTGGTTAGGAACCGTTGGTCTCGAAAAAAAAGAATAAAGAATACGGTTTGTATGTCGGTGAAGGCGGCGTTGCCAAGCATCTTCTCTCGTCTTTAAACTGGACCAGCCGCTAACGGTAATGGGAAGCACATCTCCCGCGTAATTTCTCATCTCTCAATTAACTCCTTACTTGCGGAATCGTTGTTTTTTTTTCTTTTTCGTTATCGTGAATAAACGATATTTTGAGCGAAAAATAAAACGCTCTAATCGAGGATAATTGCGACATTGCGGAATATTATACCCAACGAGAAGAATATTTGCTGCAAAATGCATCGATGAAAAGAGCAAGTTTTGTTGCGTTTTTCATACACCGTTATTTCTTAACGGTTAATGAAGAAATCACCGGTAAACCAAAGTTTTTTTCACCACAAAAGTTGCAATTAAAAAAAAAAACAAAAACAAAATCACAAGAGCGATTCTTTCTTTTTGCATTCCATATTTGTTGGATGGAATTTTTGTGTCCAAGATACTCTTTTATTCAACCTTAAACTACCAAAGATAATTGTTAAAGATAATTCTAAGAGAAAGCAGAATGGACCGAAGTAGACTAATAAGATTAATTTAACTCGAACTTTTAAAAATACAAGAAAAATAGAAAATATTATGAGAATATATATTGTAAAATATATATATTGTATCTTACTGTAAAATTACACATACATATTATCGAAATACAAATCATCTGTACATAATTCTATCGAAGAAGACTCAAATGGTTGAAACGTTTGGAGAAAATAATATAATGATCCATAAGTATGAGCGTGTGCTCGAAGAAATTCTCCGTTATAATCCGTGGTAATCTTCTACATTGTAAAATAAGCAACTTTACTAGGATTTACTAGGATTACGGAGTATTATCGATCCGCTCCCCGTGCGGATTTAGCTGGTTGACGCGAAACGCCTATCGTGTCTGCATTTGTTAATATCTCGAAAATAACATCTGATTCACACGACACCGTTGAAAATAAAAAAAAAAAAGTCCTTTGTATTTTCACACAAATACGTGTGCGAGAGCACGTGTTAGCGTACAAGTGTTCGTTAACCGCTCAACCTTTTATACACGATTAATTTTTTTAGAGAGAAAATTTATGAAACATTGTGTTAGAATGCGATGTTGGAAATTGAATCAATCGGAAGCAGTCGATCATTAGACATGAAACAATTGCGTTTCCAACACTTTCACTTCCATTGCTATTTGCACAATAATCGGCGATAAACGTAATCAGATAAATAAACATTGACAAGACAGGAGTCAGACACACACAAGTGTCAGAGAAACGGATGTAACTGCTTGATATGCGCGAATTGTTAAATATTTATAAAAAGATCAATTAACATGTATACGTTCATAGAAGCTTGAAGCACGCTCAAGTTTCGATTAAAAGTGAAAATAACAGAGCATCTATTACGAAAAATTTGAGTCTAAGTCAACTCCGATCGGTATAACATTTATTTGTTTTTGGCGTTTTTTCTTTGACAGAAAAAAGAAAAAGAAAAAAAATTGTTATTTTTTCAGTTCAGTCTGAACGTTTGATTTATAATTAATTGAAACCGAACTACTAATTTCATATATTTTCAAGTTATATATGTATGATTTTGAACGAGAATGATATTCTTTTTTTAGGAACAATGCGTTATCATCTCAAAATAATTTTACCACGACATTCTCTTTTTCATTGATTTACTCACATTGGTGCAAATGGATAATTATGTATATGTTCTCTTTCTCTATCTATCTCTCTCTCGTGGCAAATAACCATTTAAACAAAATATCTTAAATCCTGATAAGATTTCGAAACGAGTACCTGATATACTGGATGTATCCGTGCCTGGCGTCCTCGAGCAGGAACCCCGCAGGGTTCCTCATCTCAATCTTTTCGTACACCATCGAATCAATCCACGGGAACCTGCTCTCACGATGCTCTCTCTATTCTCCCGTGTCTAATCACTCGACGCCATCAACTCACGGTTGTTACGCTGCACTTGTCCCATTCTAATCACTACAATTGAGGCGCACGGACGAACGCCCCGTAGCTGGCCGGAGTATGCGCGCATCTCTCGAGGCCACGCGTACTTCGTCGTCTTCTTTTTCTTTCTCTTCGCCCTCAGAAAACCGGCGGTTCTGAGAGCCGATCGAGCAAACACTTTGTCTCACTTCGCGCGACTTCTTACCGAGTCACACATCCGCGCGAGCGAAAGCGAGAGGAAACCGGTTTCTCATCGAAAAACAACGTACAACGTGGTGCGACGTCGCGGGACCAACTGAGGTTCTCTGACCAGGCGCAGGCCGGCTGCGCAGCGTAGCAGTCGGGTATTCCCCTCTCCATCGTGTGCGCGCGCGCCCCAACCGACGCGCAGATTCGACTCTCGGCAGCTTCTCGTTCGATCGAGAGGAAGCCGCGAGACAGAACGCGGGAGGAGGAAGAGGACGAGGAAAAGGATAAGTTTCCCTCCATCACGCCACTCGTAACACTTATCACGTGAATTTATTTAACGAATGTTGCATAAATAGCGTAAGATGATAAAAACAACGGATTTTTGTTTTTTAGTCGATAATGATCACAGCTGTATGCCGGTATTTTAAATGTTCTCTCTAGCTCTATGGAATGAAGAAAATAGCAAGAAGCGATCGTCGAGAAGAAATCTTGAAGAATCGTCGTCATGTGTTTTATCCTCGACAAAATCGATTGTCTGAACATCTCAACTAGCATTACTGGAAAAAAACTCGTGGTTTTATACAAGACAAAAAAATAAAAAAATTAAAATAATTTAACTCAAATATTTAAGACCGCATGTTTTTCTTTTCACGTCGAATGACCGTTAAAATTACACGTTTACAAGCGTTTTATAAAAGAAAGTGCTTGTACGCACTTTTGTGTGTATTTCGTTAAACATATCTCAATTGTTGAACTATCCGCACCGTTCGATACTTGAAAAAAAACATGCGATAATTGCTAGACAAAGAGACGATGGATGCCTCTCTTGTGAATTGCGTAATCCAGCCATGACATCAACATTAATCAGCGTTCCGTTTCTTTCTCAATCTTTTTCCGTTCCACATTTTTATAAACGCCGTAATAAGACACGGTGTGATTGTTACATGGCAAAACGAAAAATTTATGTTTCGCGCGTAAAGTGAAGCTCCGTGAAGCTCTTTCGATCATCAACGAACATCATCGATTCTCATTCCGGAGTTGTTGCATTGCCCTATCAAGTGTATTTGTAAAAACACGCGTTATGTGTTATACACGCGTACACATACCGAACATATATCTCATTAACAATTATCTATAATAAAAGAGACAATATTATATTAGTTTCAACCGCAAAAATACAGTTTCGTTATATCTGAGATTACAATAAGCCGGGCTTAACTTGAAACGTTGTTAATGATTAATGTTTTTACACGCGCGCGCGGCATCGGATACATGTCGAGCGCGCTTACAATTAATATTATTTATCACGTTCTGCCTCTACATCGAATGTACTACTTGCCGGCGAGTAATTTGCCGGCGAGTAATTTGCCGGCGAGTGTGGAAAAATGACCAATGAGAGAAGCAGATGAGAAGAAACTCGATGAGAAATCACATTGATATTCACGGTGCATCAAACTCTTACGTCATGCGTATCAACGACATGTTAAAGAAAGAGAGAAGATCTATCGGTTAAACCAAGAACTATCGGATTCGGACCGAGAAACGGAAATCTTCGCAGATCAGATATATCGTCGCGTCGAGTAGTTGAGCAAATTTACACATCTCTCGGGAAAATATTATTTGCAGCATTCTCGTGTATGTGTACACATGTATTTAATGGCGAGCGAGGCTAATAGCGCGTGCGAATATCGCGGTAAAATACGTGATATGAAAATTCGCGCCGCAAGATACACTACGTGTTGTATCGCTTTTTTTTATGTTTCCATCGGAAGGGAAGAATGACAAATGGGTGTAACGAACCCGCAGCTCGCTGTGGCTTCTCTTGTGGCCGAAGTGTCTCGTACATATTATCGGAGAAAGGGGAGAAACGTTTATTTCTACAGGATTGAGAATACGTTTTTCGTTCGCGCGTTTCCGGATTTCTTTTCTCGGAGAGTGCCGCTCTAAACAATGGGAAATTAAATCGCTTGGAGTGTTTATCAATGAAAAATCAATGAGCGTGTATTAATACGCTTGTTCGAGGCTGAGGGATAAATACTAAAGCAAAAAATAGCGGCGAGAAAAGGTCATACAAGTGCCAATTCAAGAGGAAGGTATCAATTCCAAGGGCGATTACGTAAATGACACACGAGCGCAACGGGAGAAGGGAGATGTGTGTGTAAATATTCCCGCGCGCGACACTCGCGCTTCTATCGACGTTCATCGTCGATGAACTTTCTATCGACGTTCATCTGAGTAGATGAATGACGTATTTAGATTCTAATTCTAAAGTTCAAAATATATATATTATCATCAGTTTCACAGCTCAGATATATTTTCCTTCAGCGCGAAAAAGTAGCGAAAAGTTCAACAAAAAGCGCGACCGCGCGCTAAAAGATTACAAAAGTTACGTAAAACAATATCGATTGTTTTTATTTAGTTGTTTAATTACAACAATTAAGATCGTGACGTTGAGTCTCGCCGCAAGATCGCCGCTTTGCCAAGAACTTTTGTTTCAAAAAACAATCGACCGATGCGTGGCGTGTGTTGCAAGACAAAATCCGAAACCAAATTAGCGGAGTTTCGGTGAGCGATTCAATCTCAAAAATTACACAATGTCGTTCTCGCATTGTTCGTACTCGCTGCGAGTGTACTCAGCTGAAATATGGATCAAGGTTACGTTATAACACGTACGTACATATGTATCGCGTAACAAACACATTCTGAAGAAAAAATCCGTAAATCAGCAAAAACAATGACATTATTTAAATTTCTTCATCTCGTTTTCTCTTGCGATGTCGCGCGAGCGTGCTCTTTAGAATAATTAGAATAATTAGAATTTCGATTATTCGTTTGAATAATTATAACGCGCGGTTATTTTCTTCTCGGCTATTATTGGAAACAAATTTTAATGAAACAAGTCAAGCCATTAATTTCGAAAGAAAATATTCTGCGTTATTCATTGCGATTTGCAAGTAACGTTCGTATAAATAATATCAATGCCAGAGGAAATATTATAATTAAAACCAGGAAAAAAAACAGAATTCTATTGCCGCATATACTAATCCCCTTATTAGTTATTTCTCTCCTCTCTCTCTCTCTTTCTCTCTCTATATATATACATATGTATTGCAAAGGATGCGATAAGTCACATGAAAAACTATCAAAACTCGTTAATACAACCGGCGGCTATAAAGAGCGATATATTATACACCATTATCCTTGCGTGACTCTTTGTTAGTGAAATTTACGAACGACCGAGAATCTTGTTCAAGGATAGACCGTGTTTCTCGATCGGAGCAGCAGGTCGTCAGAATTTCTCGCAAGCATCGCGGGTCTCTTCTCTCCCACTCGATACTCAAGGTACATAATCATCGTTTTTAAAAGTACAACGACGTTAACTCGCTTTTTAGCTAACTCTTACCGGACAATCCGCGTGCGTGTTAAACGCGTGTTAACAAGGAAAACGGGACAAACGGGCGTAACGTTGGGATCGCGAAAACTATTGAAACCGCAAACGCTAATGTGATTAGAGAGAGAAAATGCTTTGCAAAGTAAGCCAAGTATTGCAATGTTTTACGACTTGTGTACACAAACGTATTCGCGGAATAAGTATCGCGCGTACAATACGTCGGTAACTTAATTGTACGTCAGATGATGCAGAAAAAGTGAGAGGCAGTGAGGTCGAGATCCGTCCGAGAAATCGCGGCCGGTAAACACCGGATGCTTTTTCTTTTTTTCTTATGACCACGAGTGATTGAAGTTTTCCTCGTGAAGCGCGAGGCGACGAGGCGTGCAGAAAATTACCGAACAAGACAACGTCAGGGCAACAACAACGTCTGTCCCGTGACGGATACTAATGAGTTTGCGGTCGCGGGTTCGAAATCTATGGCAGGTCACACGGAACGTGAAAGTGCATCGCGTACCTACTTCGCCATTGTCCGGGACACATCGCGGGACGTGAATTGTACATATATACTCAAATGAAATATGTATTTCTCTTACGACGAGATTTGTTCCCTCGAACGTCGTGTTGCAAAATCAAAAGTAAGATTTTACAATAAAACGTTAGCAATTTTTGTTTTCGACACAGTATGTACTCGGGGGAGAAGTTAATAATTTAATATTTAGCGGGACAATTTTTTCCTAATGTGTCAATAATTTTATTAACAATTATCTGTGACGCGCTAATTGCGCTTCAATGACAATTATTTGTTGTCAGATGTTATTTAATTTTTCCAGACACTAATTATATAAGTATCTTTCATTTAATTCCAAGAGATTAATTTGACGAAGGATATATACTCGAGTTCTTATTATAGACGATGCTTATCATTAATAGTTTTGTTGCATCGCTTAGCATTTCGCTCTGGCAAGCAGATCGTATGTCTTTTCGTTGGCAGAGTCTGAACTTAAATCCGGCAAAAGGTCGTATATCGGATACGTGCCCTGTTTAAGTGCATTACGAACAACAAAAATAGTAATATGAATCGGTGCCAGCGACCAGACAGAGAAACGGTGATCGGCTGTAAATCGATTTTTTCGCACAAACGTAAAAATAAACGAAAAGCGTATACTATATACAACAATTTTGAACGATCAATCTAAATTTATTTATCCTGTCTATTAATCGCGATTTATACATATAAAACTTTATTGTCAGATTCATCTGTAGCAAACTTGCAATTTCATTCCGCGGCAACATCCGCAATTAAAAAACCCTTCTCGTACGGGAGACAAAAATCGTCTCACCCTCGTCGGCGCCGGAGCATCTCAATATCCGTTCGCGACGAGAGAGGAAGTTTTTTTTTCCCGCCCGTAAAGGCAAACTTCAATTACGTTTCCCACGTAATACGTAACGTTACGATCCGCGCGCGAAGCGAGATGTTACGCAAACCGCGCTGTAGAAAGTCGGACGATTAAGAGCGAAGCGCTTCTCCTTCGGAAGAACTTATAGTATAGAAGAGTGAATCGTGAAAATTTCCCTATTCGCACGCACGCGCGCACATACAAACACACACGTGACACGCACAATAAACGCGAATTGAAAATATATCACATCACGCTACGATATGTGTCGGAAAACACAAAGAAATTTCTATGAGAGCGCCGCGCGTTTTTTCCGAGGAGGGAACACGGTTACGTTAAAATCGAATTGCAACGGCTTGACAGCGACCGCGGAAGCGACGCAGCCGCGAAGACTTCCGACGAGGAAACGACAAAACCTGTTGATTAAATAACGTTGTTCTCGCGTCGCTTCCGCCGAACACCGTCGCAGCTCCAGGAACACGACGAAGATGCCGAGTTCTCTTGATTTCTCTCAATAAATTAGAAACTTAATAAAAGCGAAACACACACATTTTATCGAGAAACGTGATGTCGCGACGAACTTTTTGTTGCTTACACGTGTTTTGAGTAAAAACAAAAAAAAATACAATCTTTTTTTTGTAGTAAAAAAACAGAATCGAAAATCTTTTATAAAAATGAATAATTCATTAATACATTTTAGAATAACGTTTTTACTTTTTATGTAAAATATATGTCAAGTTTTTGCTATTTAAGTAGTGTGTTTATATAAGATAAACTCACCTTTTACAGCTTCTCGCAGTGTCGGTATCGTCATCGGCTGGTGCTGCCGCTCCTGAATCCTGAAACAAATAACAAAAAAGTTTTTACATTCAATATAATATATTAAAAACTAGGCGCATAATAACAAGACAAAACTGCCAGTTTTGTTTTTTACAAAATATCATCCACTTTTGATGACAACAAAGAATAGATGATAATTAATAGGAAGCAGTTTTTTGCGTGTTTCCTCTTTTCCCGCGGATTGATTTCCGTAACCGCCACCAGAAACTGCTCAACGAGCGTCGCGTTAATAATTCGCGGTGAAAGCATCCACAACAAAAAGGAATCGCGTCGGAATTACGTCAATACTAACTCCATGACAAAGGGAAATACGGACAACAAACCTTTACTCGTTTCTCCTTCCAAGCATAATTGAGGCATCGTGACAACCATCGTGGTGAACGGCACGGAACGGCTGAAAAACGCGAAGCCGTGTAATACTCAAAGGAGACAATGTGCGTGTCTACCGAATAAAATTGCGCGGTCGCGAACCGTTCAATTCGAAAGTTTATTACTGCTTCTGACGAATCTTCGTCGACAATGCGCCTAAACAAGTCCGTCTCTTGAAATATTTTCAACCTCCGTCTTTTTATTTTTTTTTCTACTTAGATACTTATAATAGAATTATTTCTCTTTAATGTTTTTTTGTTAATTGTAATTAATTTATTAGATGTAAACAGCTGAAAAAAAATTGCTTCAAATAACAAAGCCAAAAGATCCTGATAATATATCTGTTTATATGTCTATTAATTTCTCTCAATCATTCTGCCTTTCGTCCGGTACGGCTTTTAATTAGAACACACAAATTATTTTTCTTATCTTGAATTTACCAATTTATATGGAACAGTAAGTACTATGAATTACCTAATTGTTATAACAATAAATTGTGATAATAAATTAATTTAGTCTTAGTAAGCACCCGTTTTTTTTCCGTATTATTCAGCATGGCGACAATGTGCGGCGAGACATTTCCACGCGTCATTTAGCCGCTCACGTGGGCGTGTGTCTCGGAGCAGTGGCTCTTTTATTAATAAAGAGCATCGTAAATATCAAGGAGACGAGAAGTTCGAATCCTCCGCGCACATCACGTTATAGAGAAGAGAGGAGATTAGAGGCACGGTCGCGAAAAAAAAACGTGTAAAAAAATACGATCAAAATCAATACACGATACAGTTCGCGCAAAGCTTACTCCTTTCAAGGCCCGCAACGTGCTAAAAAAAATACGCATCGGCCTCCCTTCGGTAAGTGCACTTTGCTGTACGCAAAGAGCGCGGTGATATGAAATAACCCCTTTCCAGTCTCTTGAAACTGAGAATGCTCGAGCGAGCGAAGCGATTTGTATAGTCGCGCACGTTTTTCGCACGTTTTCGCGCAATACTTAGGCAAAAAAATTGCGTTCCAATCATTCTTATCAGGGTTAATGTTTTACAAGACAATTACATCGTGCAAATTGAATTTCGCGTCTGTCTCATATTCGTGTATACGAAGTGTAACAATTTGAAATCTACTGTTATAAGAAAATTTTAGAATTTTATGAAACTCGTCGAGAGTTTGCGAAACACACATGTGTCGCGCGATTATCTTTAATGAGAGAATCGTTCTTCTCTCGATTATCCTTATAGAGAGAGTCCTGCGACGTCACCGAGACACGCGCGCCGTTAAGAAAATTGATCGTGCGAGCGCATAAAACAGCCCGCGAAGCTATTAGCAGCGGTGCAGCGCGCAATTTTCCAATCCTTGCCTTAGCACCGCGGCTTAAAATAGAACCTTTCATTTGTTGAAAAGAAGATTGCGCCTGGCCTGAGAGACTGAGACTCTCTGTGTGTGTGTGTATGTGTGAGAGAGAGAAAGAAAGAGAAAGAGAGAAAGAGAGAAGCCCTGCAGGTTTTTAATTGTGACTTTCAAGGCGAACTGAATGCATGGCGAGATACACATGCAAAATGCATCCGCTGTAAGTGCTACAAGTGCTTCTTAATTTTAAATACCCAAGATTCCTGGATCTCGAAACATGAACGAGCGATAGTTTAAAAGTAAAAAATGTCACCGAACAATGTTGCGTCGAGTAATAGCAAGAATAAGTAAATAAAATAAATAATAATATTATATGTCTATATACATGTATATACACATGTGTACGATTTTTCAAGTATTCTCTGATTTTTTCAGATTTTTTCAGTATTCTCTTTTTAACTTGTCATCTTTTTTTTAATTTTAATTAATTTGCAAGTTTTATGTAAATTTCTATTTCCTTCTCGTTTATTCAGGGTGATGATAAACATACACTATAATAAAGTTCAAAACAGTAGCAGAAATAACTGCGTTATTTCTGATCCAGTGGAGCCTTACATGCTCTATATTTTTATTTTTTTCACTTTTTTTATTCTCAGGAACATTTATATTTTCTACTTTATTTAATATTTTTTCCGCATTAAAAGGTAATACTACTGTACGAATAATTTACAATTTCGAAAGCGAACGTTCTGACATTTATGTTACGCCAGTGTGGAAAGATATTTTTTGAATGTCCGAAGACTCTGTGAGAAATATGTAACGTCTATAGTGGATTTGCGGTTTTAGAATGAGCATTGCATCACGACACGCGACCTTTCCAGCACGCTTCCCACCCATCTTCGCGCTTCCAATAAACAAGAGGCACACTTCTGAAGTATTCGAGCTATTGCATACGCGATGCCCTAAAAAACACCGAAGCTCTCGTTAGTTTTCGCATTTGATTTACAATGCTTTTATGTAACCAGACAGAGTATCAGATTTGCAATGTTATCTTCAAAAAACACAAACATATACCGTATTAAAGATTTTCTTTTTTCACGCCTTTTTTACGTTTGAAAATAATCTCAAAACTCCTTTGTTATTTTTCAATGTCACAACAATTACACACGCGGCCGCGAAAATAACAGAAAATCTAATTTTGTACACAAGATTTATCTTTTTCGTCTCTTTCAGTAATTAATATAATTCTCTGTGTGACAACTTTCTGCGTCGCGCAGAAGTTTGCATGTTTTGATATTACACAAAATACACGCGCGTGTCCGCGTAATATTGTGTGTATCGCGCCATTGAAGTGACTTTCTCCGCTCGATATACATAATTTGCGTGTTGCTGATATGTTACATACGGCGGCGTATGCCGTTATCGTAGATCTTTTGATTATCTCCAAAGAAAAGTATGTGATTAATTCGAATAACGGACGTTGTTCACCTCAATTATCCCTGCAATCATACTTATACCTCCGAGACACGATTTTTCTCATCAAAACTTAATTTACTCTTGCCACGAACGCATCGCAGTTTTTTCAACCACATAAATTCGTTTCAACGAATACAAAATTTCTACTTTTATAAGATACTTATTTTTTATCTAAAAAAAAAGCCTCTACACAATATCAAATTTGAATACAATTGGGGAAAGAATGTTTTTTGAAAGTTTTTTGCCTCAAGATCTCTCAACCGCGCAAATCGAATTTTCCAATTTCTTTTTTGCAACAACTGCGCGAATCAATAAATGTGAAACTTCATCGGGGAACTTCAAAATAGAAATATCATTTCGTGTCGATACGAAATCTTACTTTTGCGATGACTTTGTCTCGCAATTGCGTGACGCGCGCGCCACACGCGAGTCTTCGCCCGCTGCCGAGTCGGTGACGATCGTTGCTCCAGAGAATGCTGGACCAGGGCGAGGGTGGTTGAGGTGGCGGTGGCGGTGGCAGTCCGTAGTGCAGAGAAACTTTCTGCTTCAGCACAATCATATCTGCCCTTCTCTCTGAATATCGACAAGTCTTCTCACTACTAAATGTAAATGTCGAGATAACGCGTTTTCCCGACGAACGTTTGTCCGCGTCAGAGACACAGAGCTATGAATCAGGATCGGCGATCGATTGACTCAGATATACGAGCGATTTCAGTTCGAATGGTCGAATTTTTTTAGGTCGAGCCGAGAGCGATCGCGTATTACGTACGCGCGGGGGTATGCAATTTCTGTCACACGTCAAAAATCACACAACGCAACGTGTTAATCGACCTTCGATTCACCGCAGAGATCTACTATCTAATTTTAATAAAGAGAGTGATAGGGAATCTCTAAATTTTCTCTTTAATTTGTAAAACAAAAATATCTCAATGTAAAACGCAAAATTACACATTACGATACATAGATAAATTATCTTATAAAATCAAATCAATTTTGATGACAATTAAAATTTCTCGAGTAATTCGTGCGCTCCATAAATATATATATGATACATTTGTCCCAATTAAAATCTCTACTTTGTTTTGATTTTGTTTTTTTTTTTTACGCATTGCTCGATGCCTGTCATCCTTTGCTCGATAATCACGTTATCGCGATTGCTCGCGACGCAAAAAAAATATGCAGCGGGCTTGTGAGATCTAAACCCTCGAAGAACAAACAGCGATAAAAAAAAAAAAGCGGTCGATTCGTGTGTGTCAAATATTACTCGGATCTCCGACTCTAGCTACCGTTATGCCGAGTGGTGGCCGACCAACTGAAAGTCCGTCGACTCCTTCGTCAAGGAAGGTCCGCGAGAGAGCGTCTCTCCGCGCGCGCACACACACCTTTGTGTGTTCTTTCGCGGCTTTATGCGCCAAGCGTGTGTCCGTCGTGTACGTGTGTGCTTTGCGCGGGTTGAGTTAGCAGCGCCTCCGCGACGATGTGATTGTCACCCCCTTCGGAACGTGGAACTCGCTCGAATGAAAGATCGTGCCAAAAACGCTGCTGGATCACAGCGTAAAAAGAGAGCGGGAACGAGATAAAGAAAAGCGAAAAATTGGGAAAGTGCAAGTATAAACTTTGACAACAAAACTAGTTCGACTTAAAACCCAATGTTTTTTTTTGCGATAACGAAGTTTAAAGATGACAAAATCTAAAATTTCTTACGCATCACGGACATTTGAAGAGTTAAATGATAATTACGATTCTTTATTGTAAATATATGTTGATTTTCACGAATAGAACTTAATAATGTCATTCTCTTTGAGGAAACAATTTCAAAAAAAAAAAAAAAAAAAAAATCGAAAGAAACTTTTGCACACTAATAACATTTAACAAAAACTTTTTAGACTTTTTTAAAACAATCTCCTTCTTTGTATCTGATAATCTAATAGATATGTATAGTAGTATTTTCCACGGTTAGATTTTAATAAAATAACATCGTATTTCTATCATTCGACTTTAGAAGCAATTAAGCAATTTTCAGCAATATTAATAACAATTAGAATATTGAATCTTTGCAACTGTGCGTGTATCACACGGTGATCTTGTTGATCGAATTGATAAGTCATCCGATAATAATCCGCTAATCGACCCTGATGATGAAAAATAAAAAAAAAACGAAATATAACGACGCGTTTATCTGTTCTGGAATTGCACAACTCCGCTATCTCGAGAAACGAAATGGTCATTTGTGTGCATCATCATCATCAGCGCTACACGTAATATTCATTCATTGATTTACTCGCGACAACAAAACAGAAAAATTTAGCGTCTTTTCTAATCGCGAAAAATACTTGAGTATTTGTCAAAATATCTTCGCGACAACAATAACCACAGGATCGCTAAGTCAACAGAGCGCAGATCGCATCGTTCCCCGAGTTACAGTCAATGTTCTAGGCACATGACGTTGCGCCACAAATTTTGCTTCTCATTGATTGTTATTGAAATAACTTTGTGTAGCAATTGCGAGCGATATAGATTTTTATGTACAAAGTGAGACAAAAACTTTGAAGTGACGATCGTGCGAACGGAAAGCAAAAGCGGGGGAAAACGAAAATGTCATGACAACGCGATGTCGTTAAATCACTTACGTGCAACAATACGATAACCGTTGGATTGATATCTCGTCACTGGCGTTTGCTTTGCGCGTGTGTGCGATTTGATCGTTTTTTAAAAGAATTGTGTTCAAGAATTCGCACGATATATGTACGTCGAAATCTTCGTCAGGCGACAAAAAAAAAAAACGCGCGACAAGTAAACGAAAATGCGATGTGATCGAGAATGCGGCGACGAGCGACAAAAAAGAAGAAAAAAAAAAAAACAATCACAGATCAATTCGGAGAGTGAGAGCGAACGACCTTATCTAATGTTTGTTTATGCTACGAGCTCTCTTTGTTTCGGCGCGCTTTTTGCCGGCCTTGGGACACGGTTGCTCCGCGTGTCGCGTGTCTAATCTACCTGTAACGCAGATAAGCGAGTGGCGCAAACTGGAACTTTAAATACTTCCACATTACCCTTTCTCTCTCTCGGCGCGCGATTGTCAGTACACTGCCAAATAAGGCAGAGCAGCCGGTCGTCGGGCCACTCGGAACGAGACGAAACGAGCCGAATCAAAGATAATCGCGAAACAAAATCTACGTTCGAAGTCCGAGTTAAAGTATTCGCGCGCTGTTTTGATTCGCGCGTAGCGCAAGTTCTCGTTTTTTTTTCGCTTACAAACGGCGTTGAAAATCATTCGTGGCGTCGCGTACACAAAGGAAAACGCAAACAAAACTCACCGAGCTCTGCGGGGAACTGGACACGCTCGGGGAACGCTGCACCGTGACTAACGCCATGGTCATGGATCGTCGCGACGTCCCAACGTCACAAGGCGACACAACGCTCGCTTGGCACTGTCCTCGCGCGCGCACGTACAAGATCGCGCCGTCAAGATCGTGGAAAACCCGTCATTTTTCGCGCACCTTCGACGGCATCACGCTCGCGGCGGCCATGTTGGATACAGTCGACGGCAACGCTGCGCACGCGCGCGCGTCGTCAAGTCCGATCCCCACCGCGCGACATGTAAAGGCCGCGTTTCAAAATTCACTGCCAGCGCTAAAGATAACTATAGTTTACGTTCGCATATATTATACAATTTTAGCACCGGCAGCGTTTTGGCAGCAATTCTGGAACGCAGCTAAAGTCTGCGTGTTCCAAAATTTTCACTAAAAATCTAAGTACACATGTGTGCTATAAATTTTTTCCAGCGGTGAATATCGGAACGCAGCCTTTATATACCGCTCCTAATCCCGTGTCACACTCTATATTGCGGATCGGGATTTAATCAATCAAGACAAAGCAGATCCGAGATTTGGCTCGTTTCTATTGGCTAAATTCTAAGTCCGCGATCTGCAAATCCAATTCGATTCGCGTTTTTTTCGCAATCCGTAGTGTGACACTACGGATGGAAAAACAACGTACTAATTGGCTATTGCGTCGCTTTTCCATTTGCGCATAACCTGTGACACGTTCCGTCTGGGGTATGTTCCAAAATCCTACTTTGGTTACCAAAAACTATAGTACACGTGACGTGAAATATAGCATTTTAGTAACCAAGGTAGGATTTTTGAACGTACCCCTGCATGTCGGCGGCTATGTCAGAACCGGTTCGTTACATTTTTCTACGTGCATGTAAACATTTATTTACATATAGAAACTCAATGTCAAAACTTTATGTCTTCTTTTAGGTATTGTAAGAAACAAACGTACTATTAATAACACGATTGAGAAATGCCGATTTTCGCTCTAGATAGAAAAACTGCAAAGCTAATTACCACCACTCAAGTAATAACTTCTGTGTATTCTGCTGTCAAAGAATTGGTAGAAAATGCCTTGGATGCTGGTGCAGATAATGTTGAAATTAATCTGGTAATATTCCACTTTCACACATTTATTTTGTAAACGATTCAACAAAATGATTCATTTGTTTATTAGGTAGATAATGGTACGTCTTTAATAGAAGTAAAAGACAATGGTTATGGCATATCTAGAGAAGATGCGCCATACATGGGATTGTCTTCTTACACATCCAAAATATCAAATTTTGAAGATTTAGGTAAGATAAATGATTAGATTTATAATTTTGTTACTTAAATTGTATGCTTAACTTTAGTGAAATAGAAGAGTATAGCTGCACTATAGTAAAGCCATTTCTTATATGTGCACTTTTATATTACTACCTTCAGATGAATTACAAACATTTGGATTTAGAGGTGAAGCATTAGGTGCCTTATGCGCTGTGGCAGAAGTCAGTATTATAACAAAAACAAAAGATGATGTTGTCGGAACTTTATATTCAATGAATCAGGATGGTTGCATTGCAAATCACGAACCTTGTCATAGAAGTATTGGTAAAATTTATTTTTTTCTTTCTTGAATTTTTAAGGAAAAATGATTCTGTTTTTGAATAATAGTAAGAAAAACATTTAGACTATATGTTTTTAACTATATGTTGAAACATATGTTATAAGAAATAACAATTTATTTGTATTAGGAACAACAGTACAAGTAAAAAATTTATTCAAGCAAGTACCTGTGAGAAGACAAATGATCACTAACACAAGAAAAGCTAATCAAGTTGTTAAATCATTAGAGACACTGATGCAGTGTTTTGGAATATGCAAGCCAAATGTACGAATTCAGTACAGAGTGAACAGTAACCTTGTTTTCACAAAACCTAGTCTAAACAATATTAAAGAATCAGTGACTTATGTGCTTGGTAGAAAAATAACTTCTAACATGGAATGGATTGAGCCTGACGATGCAGGTGTATGTATGTTTAATAATTAAATAGATAAATTGTATTTTTAAGAGATATATGGTACAATTGATATTATCAGTACCGTTGAAAGTTTATGACAATTTTTCAGTTTCCTCTGCAATTAATGCTACCTTCAAAAACAGTACGGAATTTGTCAGAAATTTCTCATCCTGACCTACATTATATTTTTGTAAATGATAGACCTATCAAACATAAGGATCTTGAAAAGGTAATATATATTGTCACTAAGCATAATCGAAGTAGAATTTACGTATGTTATTATGCAAGATAAGAACAACTTGCTTTTTTTAAATAGCTAGTGCATAATTTGATATTAGAATACTTCGACCAAGATTTGTACAGAAAAAAAGTGATGTTTCTTGTATATATTACTTTAGAACCAAAAGATATTGATGTCAATTTGGAACCAAATAAAGACACAATATTTTTTAAAAATCAGGTAAGATTAAAATTAATACTCGATTAAATTTAGAATTACATAATATCGATATCTTTCCGATATAATTTATAATGTTATTTAAAAAAATGTAACTTTACGAATATATACACTTTTCCAATGATATTACAATGTTTTTGTAATTAATATTTATAGAATAAAGTCTTTGATACTATAGATAAGTGTATGAGAAAGTTTTATGGACTCAAATCTGTGGAAATCACTGAACGTAATTTATCTAACGACATATCTGCCTGTTACGAAGATTACGCGTCTAATACGAATGATGCCGATTCCGAATTGTCTGCGTGTAAAAAACGCAAACTACATGCTCGAGAGAAAATTCACGAGACAATTCCGAATATAATTGTCACGGAAATGCCTAACAACAAGGATAACATCATCACAAGTGGATTTGAAAAATGTCAGGTTGAACAACAAAGTGACGTTCGCGATCAACAACATTACACAGACGCGTTGGTTCTGACGACTCAAATACAGCCACCGAACTTAAGCGACTCCGATTCAAATGACATGTCTTTTGTCCGGATTTCATCTGATAACAGAATGTTAATAAATATTCTCAATATATGTCCATTTTAGAATAATCTTAATCTTTAATATTAAATTTATTAAATATTAATAATTAAATTATTTCAACAGTTAATATAACATGTAAACACTTTAAAAATTGTCATATAAATGTTAATACACAAAAATATTACAGGGATGAGGAACGCGAAAGCATAAGTCAGTTACCTGTTGTAGATCTCGGTGAAGATTTCGACTTGAGAGAAATAGAAACTCGTGTTCCTATGATTAATATAATGAATAAAGATACGAAAGTAAATGAGATTCAAGAGACAAAACAAGTCTCATTAGAATCATGGAGTAAAGGACATGTGACCGGTGTAAAAGTAAAGGATTTTTTTTTTTTAATATTAAATACCCACTGATTATTTTAATCTTCTATCATAAAAAATTACATTAAATTATATAATTGACTAAAACATTTAACAGAGTGGCATAAGTATAAAATCTGATATTGCCGTTGAAGGACAGTTGTATACTACCGGTTCGGACATTAAAATTAATGAAGAGTTTAAACGTAAAGACGAGCTAAAGAAGGCCCATGTTGATCGTAAAGATCTTCAATTTTTAAAACACGTTAAATCACAAGGTATTATTAACGTACGTGTTTATGTATTTATTGTTTTACAATTTTTTTTAAAACAAAAATCTGCAAGAAATAAAACTTACGATAGAAATTTGAAACTTGCCTATCAGTAATTATCTTGCGCCTTCAGTTGCAAAGGAAAACCCTACATTAACAACAACCCAAACTGCGAAAAAGATAACCGAATTTTGGAAGAAATTATCGTCCGAAGAGCGAGGATATTATCGAGATATTGCTCAAGAAGAAGAAAAAGAACATCAGGGACTCGAAGCACCTGAGGAAAGAACGGTCGCAAACAAGACAGATGCAGAGAAAAGCAAGAATAGACTTTTAAAGTTATTTGAAAAAATGAAAAATATCAAGAATGAGAAGAAAGAAAACTTAAATATGAGAACCATAATACCTTGGATTTTTGACAGAACTAAAATAATCACAAGGTTGAATCTTAAATAATATAACAAAAGTGTTTATAAATTTCAATACTTTCTGACTGATATTTTAATAAATCTTCTTTCAGATCGGACTTTGAAACTGAACATATAGTAGGTCGATTAGCACCTACTTTGTGGATCGCTATAATTTATCAACAACTATGGATAGTCGATATTACTGGATTGATCAAAGGCTTGAAAGTTACTAATATAGATATTGATAAGGTATAACACAATTTTCACAAAAATATTTTTCTTTTAAAATTCTTTGTGTTCCGTGTATACATATATATATATATATATATATATATATATATATAAAGCAAAAAATGTTTATTTATTACTGTTTTTATTAATCTTATATAGATTGATGCCAAGAAAATTGAGCATCTTCTCAAACAATGGTTGATGGAAACGGATGATACGTCAGTGATGCATTCTATATATGAATTTACAAAACAAGTATAAAGAAAATGTACAAGTGTTTGTGTATTTATATACATACACTTTCACAACTTTGTGTTTTATTATTTGCCCCATAGTGGTAAACTTTCAAAAAAATAATTAAATTTGAATTTAATTAATAGTATCTTATTTAAATATAATATTCAAACAACACGTGAAAATAACGTGACTGTAATTTATATTATATATAACATTAAATATAATACATATTATACATATAATTTATTATATATTTATAATATTATACTTTATATTGTATTATATGTATTATATACATACTACAGTAATGTCACTGACCTCCGCCGCGCGGCCTTGGCGGGGTCACTGACCTCGGCCGCGCGGCCTTGGCGGGGCACTGACCTCGGCCACGCGGCCTTAGTGGTGGGGGGGAGGTCACTGACCGCGGGCGCGCGGCCTCGGTGGGGGGGAGGTCACTGACCGCGGGCGCGCGGCCTTGGTGGGGGGAGGTCACTGACCTCGGTCACGCGACCGCGGCCGGGTCAATGACCTCGGTCGCGCGACTTCGGTAAAGTCACTGACCTCGACCGCGCGACCGCGGCGGTGTTACTGACTTCGGTCACGTGATTATGGTATATATATATAAGACGGTTTATAAGACGTATATACTATCTGTCATCGCGGTGACAGGTTGTGTTCACTGACAACACGTTAAATAAAAATAACAATAGCGTGCGCGTAGCGGGCCCCTGTGTTGTGCTAGTTTTATAAAAAGTATTACAAATATAAAAACTGTACGCGTGGCTTTAAAAACGCGACTCCGTCACGTGGTAAAGTCACATGACGGAGAGTAGGAAAAACAACACATGACTTTAGTCACGTTGTGTGCTTACTCCCACCATCTCGATGCTCTCGGTGCTGGCCGGTTGCTCGATCTTTCTCTACTCGACGCTTTGACTTGTGCACGTAGCACGGAATAGAACCATGTCCATGTTTGAACATAACGTACGTACCAGAGAGAAATCTGAGAGCGGCCATCCTATTGTAATTTTTTACGACGGTTTCAGCCGCTGGTTTTAGCCGTATTTCCACAAAAGTGGAACTCAAAGGCTGTTCTACATTAAACGCAAGTATCAGATCTCGTGAAATTGACCAATTGCAGAGTCAAATCAGCCAATCGACCAACGTGATTGATCAGTTCCACGAGACCTGCGACAGTTTTGCAAATGGCGTCCAACCGTAAAAACCTATTCTCTTGAGCGGATTCCCTCCCAATTAGGCGTCAGAATCGGGACCACTTTTATATCACGGAGTTCGATCTCCTTACTCTTACTTCGTGGCATCGAGAAAGTACTAGAGCACTGTTTTATAGGTCAATTGCGTTTGCAAGAGTCAGATCAGAGGCAAGAATTGTACGAAACGAAAGTAAAACGTGAGAATGGCTGCCATCAGTTTGTTAAATCCAAAAGCCGAGTTTGCTCGAGCGGCACAGGCATTAGCGGTGAACATATCTGCCGCCAAAGGAATTCAAGATGTGATGAAAACCAATTTGGGACCCAAGGGAACTATGAAGATGTACGTATTTATGCGCTCACGTGCGTACGCGCTTTTTTCTTAAGATTGTTGTAGCAAAAACTTGTTTTGATTTTCTTATTGATGTCAAAAATTCATGATCGTATCCGAAACTAAATGCGACAATATTTTCTTTCTGTTTTGACTGCCATTATCCATTAAAGATCATCCACGACACTTATTCTCCTTATTAGGATATGATTCACGATTCGCCGGTAAAAAAGAGAGAGAGAGAGAAAACTTTTTAGCTTTTTCCATGATATTTTATCAGTGTTATATATATTGTATAATATCAATGAAAATGTTTATTGAAATTTGAATTTCTAGGTTGGTTTCTGGTGCTGGAGATATAAAAATCACTAAGGATGGTAATGTACTTCTGCATGAAATGCAAATTCAACATCCGACAGCATCTTTGATAGCAAGAGCATCTACTGCTCAAGATGATATGACCGGAGATGGTACAACTAGTACTGTACTGGTCATTGGTGAACTTTTGAAACAAGCTGATCTGTATATAACAGAGGGATTACATCCCAGAATGCTCACGGAAGGTTTTGATTTGGCTCGTAATAAAGCATTGGAAGTATTGGACTCGCTGAAAATTCCAATTGAGCCTAATAGGGAGATCTTATTGGATGTTGCAAGAACATCTCTGAGAACAAAAGTTCATCATATTGTAGCTGACAAGTTAACTGAGATTTGTGTGGATGCTGTATTGGCTATTAGACAAAAAGATAAAGAAATAGATTTGCATATGATTGAATTAATGGAAATGCAACATAGAACAGCAACTGACACTACTTTGATTCGTGGTATAGTCACTGACCATGGAGCTAGACATCCAGACATGCCAAAAAGGGTGGAAAATGCATATATTTTAACTTGTAATGTCAGTTTGGAATACGAGAAAAGCGAAGTAAATATATATAATCAGAAAATATTAAATTTTATATAGATTATATGTTGTTTATATAAAGAGTAATTTAACAAACTTTTGATTATATAGGTAAACAGTGGATTCTTTTATAAATCAGCCGAAGAGCGAGAAAAATTAGTGGCTGCGGAACGTGTGTTTATTGATAATCGTGTGAAGAAGATTATCGAATTGAAGAAGAAGGTGTGTGACGGAACGAATAAATCATTCGTCGTTATAAATCAAAAAGGAATTGATCCTCAATCTCTCGACATGCTCGCGAAAGAGAAAATTATTGCTTTGCGCCGAGCCAAGCGTAGAAATATGGAACGTCTAGCACTTGCGTGTGGCGGCGTAGCCATGAATTCAGTAGAAGATTTGAAAGAGGAACATCTGGGTTGGGCTGGCCTTGTATATGAACATGTTTTGGTATAAATTTTTAGATACTTCTAACGTGTGAATATAATATATATTATGTTTTCATATTAATAAGAAAAGATATAATGTACAATTATTTTTTTATAAATGTATACGTAATTACAAGACAAAATTATTTTTCAGGGAGAAACCAAATATACTTTCATAGAGGAATGCAAAAAACCAAATTCTGTGACTATTTTACTGAAGGTAACAGTAAAAAGAATTACTTGTGAAGTATGTACGTCTTACACACGTATTCAATATATCGATATTTTCCAGGGACCGAACAAATATACATTAGAGCAATTAAAAGACGCTGTACGTGACGGACTTAGAGCGATAAAAAATGCTATTGATGATCGTGCCGTTGTTCCCGGAGCTGGAGCTTTTGAGGTTGCGGCTAGTCAAGTTCTTCAGCGGTACAAGGAACAAGTAAAAGGAAAGCAACGTTTGGGAGTACAGGCCTATGCGGAAGCTTTACTTATCATTCCGAAAACTCTTGGTGAGAAGACTATTATCTTGTCATTGTTCTTATCAACATTATTATTAATAACGTAATCGTATAATATCTGTCATATTTTGCTTATACTTTTTAGCTGTTAACGGCGGATTTGATTCGCAAGATACAATTGTTAAACTGCTAGAAGAAAGCACCGCTTTAGACGAAGCAGTGGGTTTAGACTTGTCGACAGGAGAAGCTTTAAAACCTACAGATGCTGGCATATATGATAATTACAACGTAAAGAAGCAAATTATCAATTCTTGGTAAGATTTTATTATGAAAATATTTGTAATATATATACTCCTATACGTACAATATTGATATTCTTAATTTTAAATATTAAACGTATGTAACTAACACGTATATAAACACACTTTATAATAATTAAATAATGTGATAACCATTTTTTTCCTTTTTAGTACAATCATCGCTAGCAATCTTCTTTTGGTTGACGAAATAATGAGAGCAGGATTATCTTCACTAAAAGGTTAAACTACTACATATTATGGAATATTACAAGTGCAAGAATCATTAACACTTTTTCAACAAAATTACAATTGAATTATTGTATCATTTATTTCGCATTATTTGTTAGTCAAATCGTTTCTTATATGTCTGCTTTTACTATCACTATTTAATAATAAAATATGTTCACACCGAACTAAATAAATACATTTTACAATTTTGAGAAGATATATTGTAGAATAAATAATGTATGTGTGTGTACAGCACAGTTCCTATAATCTCTTTACATCAGGATCCATAAATTTATTCTCACGTCTCCCCTGTATTTTCCCACTCTTTGGCAAAAGTCTTGCGCAAAGTGATGCACTGCATATACAGAAGCTGATGTTAATTTGCAGTCAAATGAGGTAATAAATACGTGCGAATAGTGCGCGAGTAACAGTAGCGGGGGAATAGTACAAGAGGAATACGTGAATCGAAAAAAAAAAAAAAAATTATCTATGAGAATACGAGAATGTGCTATGAAGGAGAATTTTTAATTGCTTATAACTTCAATATTTATTAATATCGTCTCATTTTAGACTTCATCTCAGAAAGTTTTAAACAATCTATATCTCTACTAGAAATATTGGCTACCAGATAAAGGGCACTTTTTTCATATATATAATTAAATTTAAAATATATTTTTAAAATATATTTATGTGTATTTAAGTTTTGAAATATAAACTTTTTAGGATATATTAACATATTTTTACAAAACAGCGTTTTTATCTATATTTTATACTAAACTCATCACAAAATTCTGTTTTACAATATGTTGCTTTGACTACCAGTTATTTTATAGGATTATAAATAAAATTTTTATATCTTATAAATCGAAGAACGATTTGTAATTTAAACGGAGAAAAATAAGATATACTTTATTATCATGTCCTAATAGGCAAATTGTGAAAATATTGCACAAANATGGCATCATGAATAACGACGATTTTGCAATGATTCCACTAAGATTAGTTGCCATAACGCAACAGTTTTGTCGAAATAAAATTTTGTAAATAATATTTGTCAAAAATTGCGAAAGAATCGTTATGCATTTCCTTAAGTATATATATATATATATATATGAATTAAGTTGATTTCTTCATATGCAATTATATTTCTACATATTTTAAACATCACATAGCTGAAAATTTTTTCTCAATTATTGGACAATTTCTTTTTGAAATTAATTTTGCAAATATATTGCTAGATGATTCGCCATATCGTTATTCTTTTGCCGTAATAGTATTTGGAAACTAATTTTGCAAACAACTACAAATATTTTTTTATAAAAAATCAATGTTTTTACATCTAATTCTTGAAATATATCTGTATAATTGCAAATTACAATTTTAGTAGAAGATTTCGTCACATAATTTTGTAAATGTTTTCCTATCAAGGTGAGTATCATCATGTGCATGACTATTCAAAATTATTATCTGCCGTTATATTCACGAGAAAGTAATTTATCTTCTCAAGCACAGCGTGACTCAGATCAATTCAGTGAGGTACCACTGTCCACATAGCACATCGCGCGTTTAGTCGCTGTCTTTATTCCATCGGAACGATATCGTACATCGACAGTGTTCGAAGAGTATTATTAAATCATGAAGAGTTTACTGTCGATTCTTTTCGTGATTCTGGCTTGCGATCATATCGCTAATAGTTATCGGATTCTCGGCTTATTTCCGCTCAATGGTAAAAGCCATTGGATCATGCAAGAAAGTCTGATGGTAGGCCTTGCAAGACGCGGTCATCAAGTGGACGTAGTCACGCACTTTCCGCTAAAGAAGTCGGAACCCAATTATAAGGAAATCAGTCTGGAAGGCACTTTGGGTTTGGCCGTAAATAACATAAGTGCAAATGAACTTCGACAATTTAATAATCTGAACATGGCTGGATTGACCGGTATAGCTGGTACAAAGATCTGTGAACTGCTGGATCACCCGAAGCTTCGTGATCTAATTGAGAATCCGCCACAAGATCCTCCTTATGATCTTGTTATCACAGAGGTACGATTGATATTTTTCAACGCTAACATGTTTAATTCAGTCTTATAAGGGAAATAACAATTTTATAAAGAAGGTAGTAACGTGGTTTTCTACTTACAGTTTGTAAATATTAATTATTAACAAAATTGTGTTGTTACTACTATTTTAAACTGAAAACTGAACAATTACAATATTCTTGTGTTATTTAACATTTTCTAAACACAAATTTATAGATAATTTAGTATTTACAAGACGATTTATAAAACTATTTTAAATATTTTTTATGTTAAAACTGACGATGATACTGCAATTAATCAAAAAACAATGAGAGTAATATGGCTTTTTAGTTATATAAGTTGATAAAATATAAGTTAAATACATAAGATTTGATAATCATTAAGATAAAAACCTTATATAATAAATCCAATTGTACATCTTTTTTATCTTTGCAACATATCATGTATATATAGAATAATGCGTGATCTAAAACTGCGTCCTGATTGGCTCTTGTAATGAATCAACATCAGCACCGCGCAAAACAAAACACTTCACTTTATCACGAAAATTCTACAACGTAGCTAACACAGGAATGCAATCCTGTTAGCGAGCAAAAAAGTAGTCGATGAAAAAAGTGCCTACCTGATTTTACGTATTTCATTCGTCTTTTTCTGTCGGAACGAAAAACATGTGCTCATAATTTTTCATACGCTAAACATTGTATCCACTAAATCGTATTGAAGTATCTCTTTAGCATGCCGTGCTAATGTTCAAGTTTACATTAGTCTACATATAGAAAGCCGATTAAAATATATATGTATATCTCTCTTATTAAATAGTATAAATTTCCAGTAACGGAAATAATTATCCAAATATTCATATTATTTGATATAATAATAATACAATTGAGTAAAATAATAAGGTTGAAAATAACAGAAAACAAGTATACTTAAGTGTTACACTTGGCTTGAATTTCTTTGCTCCAAAATACAACTATGCCGTTATAATATACATCATAAGCTATCTAATAGCATGTTAGTGATATTACTCTACTGTCGGATGTATACACATTATTCTTGTCTTCTAGACCTTTGAAAAATTTTGTCAAATCTGTGGGAGATTTTTAATTACCATAAAATTGTATACATTAACTTATAGGTATTTGTTAAATACATTAATTTTATTATCTTTTTCTGTCTTTTTTTCTCTCGAGTTTCAATTATGTACAAATGAGAAAGAATGAGAAAGAATTAAGCGATGCGTAGAAAATTACGTAACACTATTCAGCGTTAAGTGATGCAGTGTCAATGTCAAAACGTAATATATTTGTAATGGGCGTTACTAAGAAGGATTCAACTTACTCATACAAGTGAAGCAATTATGTAGCAGCAAATGCATCACAATGTTCTCGTCAATATTATTTTGCTGATGTAAATTGTAAAATATTAACTGACATTGTGCTTACACATACTTAGTAAACTGCCAATTGAAACAACTTCTGACTTATACCCCTAATAGGCACATTTGTGAAAATATTGCACACAAATGGCATAATGAATGGCGACGATTTTGCAATGATTGCACTAAGATGATTCGCCATAACGCAACAGTTTTGCCGAAATAAAAATTTGTAAATAATATTTGTCAAAAATTGCGAAAAAGTCGTTATGCATTTCCACAGTATATACTTTCAATAGGCAAATTGTGAAAATATTGCACAAATATGACATCATGAGTGACGACGATTTCTTGCATTTCTTCATATGCACTCATATTTCTACATATTTGAAACATCACATAGCTGAATTTCTTTTCTCATTTATTGGACAAGTTCTTTGTGAAATTAATTTTGCAAATATACTGCTAAGATGATTCGCCATATCGTTATTCTTTTGCCGAAATAGTATTTGGAAAGTAATTTTGCAAACAACTAGAAATATTTCAGAAAAGATCAATGTTTTTACATCTGTTTCCTAAAATATGTCTGTATAATTGCAAATTACAATTTTAGTGCAAGATTTCGTCACATAATTTTGTAAATGGTTTCCTATCAGGATACTTAATTGATTGATTACGCAGCTGTTTGCAGCACCGTGTTATTTGGCCTTCGGCCGTCATCTCAANGTCCCCGTGATCGCTACAGTTGCCAGCGTTTTTCACGACTGGCTCAACGAGATGGCCGGTAATCCAGCATGTTCCTCTTATGTTCCAAGCATGTTCTCAACTTTTTCTCAACAAATGACCTTCAAAGAACGTCTTCTGAACTTTCTCATATCGAATTACGTCAGTCTTCAATATCATTATTACACAAATTCTCAAGTAGAATTAATAAAGAAGTACTTCGGCATAGATGTGCCGCACATCAAGGATTTGTACAACGATGTAGCTCTCTATCTGGTCAATTCCCATCATTCGTTACATGGAATCAGACCAATGGCTACTAATGTGATCGAAGTTGGTGGTCTACATCTTAAAGATAGCGATGGTCCGTTATCGCCGGTATGTATGATTACATCATAATTACACAAAACAATATATAATATTATATATAATTCGAAAATTATACTTATTATATATAGTAACATGATTATACGGAATTTATTCAAAAAGCGTTTAATATTAAAAAAGGAAAAGTATTTCATCACAAGTGTTCCAAATAACAGTTGTAATGTTTTAAAGATACAGATTTTACAATATTTTTTAATGAAATTTATTATATGCAGGAAGTACAAAAATGGTTAGACGAGAGCAAAGATGGCTGTGTATATTTTACATTCGGTTCTATGGTGAAGATCGAAACTTTCCCTAAAGAAAGAATCGAACAATTCTATGCATCTTTTGAAAAAATTGCGCCTGTTAGAGTATTAATGAAAGTCGCAAAAAAAGAAGACCTACTCCCGGGATTACCGAAGAATGTCATGACGCAATCTTGGTTTTCACAAAAAACCGTATTGAGTATGTAATAATTGTCAAGATTACTTAAAATAATAGATCTGCATGTTCTGAGAAATTATTCCCATTATTATATTCGGAAACCCAAAAACTTATCTTTCGCATAGTTAGTTTTTTCACATGAAAAAAAGATACTTTCTCATTATTTGAATTATCTTCTTTTGTGTGCTGTATATTATGCAATTGCTTAATATAATTACAATAAAATAAGTAAAAATCAATTTTGCAGAACATAAAAATATACGAGCTTTTATTACTCACGGGGGAACTATGGGAACGCAAGAAGCAATATACTTTGGAATTCCTATGATTGGTATTCCATTATTCGGCGATCAGCGTGTCAACATTCTAAATTACGTCAACAAAAAGGTTGCTATTTCGCTCGAGGACATACAAAATGTTACTGAGGCGAAATTAACTTCGGCGTTAAATACTATCTTGAAAGATCCCACGTATCGGTGAGTATTCGGAAACATTAATAGAAAATAAAAAGTGCATCCTAACATTAAATTCTGGTAACAATCGTATTGAGAGATACGAAGTTTTTGTTTTTAATACAGTAGTTTTTTTATATTCATGAGCATATAAATGTCAACATTTAATTTTTAACAATGTCAAATGGTGAGAGTTGTTCTCGGGTTCAAGTGGATAAAATCATATGTGTGTATTGACTGGGCTAGCCCGAACCGATGTTGCAGGATGTTGTGCAGTAAAAAACAATGTTGCAGATAAGTTAAACGTTTCGACTATTTATTTAAACTCTGTTTAGTCTAAACAGTTTATACTAGACATTCAAACAAAACACACACATTTAATCATTGTAATCTAGAAGTGTACACAGTTTTACTGAAGATGACTAAATAAATAGTCGAAACGTTTAACTTATCTGCAACATTGTTTTTTACTGCACAACATCTTGCAACATCGGTTCGGGTTAGCCCAGTCAATACACACATATGATTTAATTTTTAATTTGTTTTTCTAACAAATTTTGTGCTGTTATTTGTTTCAGATCAAATATACAGAAATTGTCGAAAATGTTCCTCGATCGACCAGTAAGTCCTTTAAATACATCAATATTTTGGGTGGAATATATAGCAAAATACGGAAGTGTACTTCAATCTCCGGCCACGCGTCTTTATTGGTGGCAAAGAGAATTGCTAGATGTATTTGCTTTTCTATTTTTCGTGATCATTACAGTATTTTTCATTGCGTTGTTTATTCTGCAAAAACTAACGAAATTTCTGTTTGTATTGCGTGCAAAGGACAGTGCGGTAATCAAATCAAAAAAGAATAAATAAAAAGAAACTGTAAGTGTCATCTTGTTTTTTTCTTTCCTTCTTTTGAACAGAATTTTGTACAGTACCGTTTTCTTTATTTGCAAAAAGGATTTGTGTATTCTATGTGAAGAATCGCGACAAGAAAAGCATTTTTGACACAGCTGATTGTTTAATGTAACTCGATCGTTGTATATATGATAATATATGTTTTATTTTATTCTACATAACTATATATATATTTATCTACAGAGATCACAAAGAAACAAGTATTAGCAACGGGCGTTTTAAATTATGTTAATATTTACTGTATATTATTTATTATCGTGTTTTGCATGTTAAAAAAAGTAAAGATTAAAAGAAAATTGATTAGTATGCATTTTCTGTCACACTTCACTGATTGTGTTGCTTTAGAGAGAGAGATATGTTGTTAGGCAGGTCATACTAAGTAATTATCTAAAAAATATTTGCATTTAATATGTCCATGAATAATTTTACGATCAACAAGAAGATCTAATAATTTCTCGCTGTTCTCAACAAACTTTAGAAATTCATGTAATCGCATGGTTAAATCTATTAACGAATTACAAAAATTAAAATGAAACGGATTTTTGACTAATTATCTGAAGTATCTTGTAGATAATTCATTTTAAATTACTTTGTAATTTTGTTTACATTTCTCACCACATTAGTCCGACACACACAAAATTCACTGTTCCTATCATCAGCTTCTAATATCTAGAAGCATTAAAATTCTGAAACTTCAAATTGTCATATCTCCAAAATTGAGGCCGTTCTCCACGAAATGGTTTTAAATACTTACTCAGTATAATCCCAGATAGCCAAATGTGAAAACTCAATATAAAGCAAATCATTGTATAGATTAAGTTGCTCGCCAATTGCTGTTGTGTTGTTTTTATTTAATGCAACGAAAATGTTTTTGTCAATTCAGTATCAATATGCTGAGTTTTATTATCAATTAATT
>NW_018020659.1:0-10229 GCF_002006095.1 Pseudomyrmex gracilis
ATATATATTTTTTTATCTATTATAAAATATTAATATTTCTATCTCTTTTAATTATACATGATGGGCTTTATCGGGTGGATATAATTCTTCTTTCAATCATAAAATCTAAAACAAAACGCGGACGTGAAACTAAAATATACCTAAAATATTATTTTTTAGTTTTAAAACAATTGCCCCTCGCGTAAAATATTTGATAGGTTTTAAAACTTTTCAAAGTAAATAGGTAGGTAGGTAGGTAGTTATCTGTGTAGGTAGGGATTTATTATCTACAAGCGCTTGTAGAAAATAAATTAGGCCGGATAGATAGGAAATATGTTAGATCGGAAGTAGGTAGGTAGAAGAAATAAAAATGTACAATTAGGATCAAGGCTGTTATGCAGCCTTAATCCTAATTAATAACGCTAGTAACGTTTAAGATATATCTAAGATAGGTAGGTAGGATTATATATAACTATTTATATTATATTATATAATATTGTATTATATTGTATTATATTGTATGTTTTATGTAATAAATGTGTAATAGAATTGTATTCTATTGTAATGTATAAAANAATTGTAAAATGAAACTTGGAAATAGAAAACACACTGATAAAGAGTTTTAAATAAAAAAGCAAAAGCTATATTTCTTGGAATTGCAACTTTTCTGACATTTATATTTGTGTACCGTTAAAACACCTTTGTATAATATACATGGTTTTTTATGTATTTTGTATCTATATATATATATATGTAGTATTTTTAAGAAAATAAAATAAAATTTATAAAACACAGAGCAGCAAATGATGATGTAAAAGGAGATGATATTTGACTACACTCCACGAATTCTGATGTTGCTCGCTAAAATAAGATTCTTTTCTTGACTATCACATATTTTCTGGTATATCACATTTATGTTGTACGAAAAGTTGCAATGGTTTTTCTTATTCTTTTCTGTTTTCCTTTCTCATTTTCTCATCACGAGATCGGTCGTTTTAAATTTCAACAAAATCAAATTCACGCTCTCGAATATATTCACACACTTAAAGAAAGTGACCATTTAAATTCGTGCACATAGTACAGAATAGAACCGCACCC
Source organism: Pseudomyrmex gracilis (assembly GCF_002006095.1). Taxonomy (NCBI): domain Eukaryota; kingdom Metazoa; phylum Arthropoda; class Insecta; order Hymenoptera; family Formicidae; genus Pseudomyrmex; species Pseudomyrmex gracilis. The sequence continues at coordinate 1,078 of NW_018020659.1, forward strand.
TGTGGACATAGCGCACCGACGTGTCGCTCGTGGACTGGCTGCGTAGTTCCATTGTGTACTACTCGTGGACATGCGCTAGTTTACGGGGTGGAAAGGTGATTACACATTCTCTTATGGACCTGGCCGCTCTCAGGCTTCTCTCTGTTTATATATATTGTATATAAAAACAAACATGTATATACCCTATAAGCGCATAATATTATTTCATATCAAGTAATATTCTGCACATTTTTAGAATATTAAACGTATTATTAATATTCATAGAATATTATAGAATATTCTAAGAATATTGTGACAAGTTTTGTCCTTCAGAAGAACAGATGTCAAACCCTGGGCTTCACGTTAGATAAAAACAAGGAGAAACTGGCAGGAAAATATATAAAAATCAATTTTTATTCTCGATAAATCTCACTTTATTTTTAACTTGTGTGTCTCTCACACTGGCATACGTTGTTACCTAATTAGCCGAGAAGGTGTAAAGGAAAAACAAGTAGAGTTTATTTTGCAGTCTAAAGAGGCTTACGTTATTGAAAATGGGAAATTCTTGTTGGGTCCTTACAGGATATCCCATAATTCCTATTAATCACATGATACTTATCTACATTTCTCGAGTCACGCAAATACGTATATACACGTGCGCTGTACAATGCACAAATTTTCATAACGATCTCGATCGCGCATCAGCCCAACTTCGAACGACATTGTCAGAAGTGCTAACGCCGAAAACAAGAGTGACTATTGAGACTGAGTTAATCCGTCTTGACGCATCTTCCTCTATAATTCAAAACTCACATACTTCCAAACCATACCCGTTGACAAACAAAATTGCCAGTGTCACTCGTCTCCGTTTAACATCACCGTTTTATTTTTTCTATTGCTGTTTGTTATCTTTTGTTTGCTCGCATTTAATGACTATCTTTTTTTGCAAGATTTGCAAACTTTTTTTTTCTCTCTTTCTCTAGACAGCTAGTCGCTGAGCTAGAAGTCTACTGTAGTACAAGACCAATCTTGCCAGGTGTCATACTGGGACAACGCCAATTGTACAGATAGTACTGAAGATTGCCATCGCCGATACCGAATTTAAGAGGTTCTAAGAACTCTTTGTTATCCATAAGATCCAACGCATTGAACACATCAAAACCCAACTGCAGATAAAAAAATTGCGTGTTCAAAAGTTTCATTGAAAACTCTGTGCGGCAAATAAATAATAAATGAACTTACGTCACGCGCGGATATCAGAGCGTCCATCATCAGCTCGAGCCATGGCGTTGTGGTAGACACGTTATAAAAGCTGTACGCGGCTTTGAGGGTTTTGTGTGTCTGATGATGCATAATAGAGCTCGGTAACGTATAATAACTCACCATATCAGTAATCTTGCCTTCCTTCTCAACTACAAAACTATTAATAATACCAGCTTGTGGCAAAAACCAATGTTTGAACTCTTCTACCGAGAATATCGGAGCGAGATCAAATTTCTCCAGATACTGCAAGGCAAATCCGTTGTAAGGATCGATACTGTGTATATTGTGATCGATAGTGACTCATTTACTAGTACTTACTTCTGTTAATATCTTATGCGCTTGCGGTATATCCGTATAAACCAGTTTTCTGAATCCCGGAACTTTCGTGTTTTCTGGCAGTTTGTATAGTTTTAAAGTTCTCTGCATCGTCATATTGCGAGTGAGATGAGAGAATTTGATGTCAATTAATTTCTTTGGATTTAAAGATCGATGCCAGTATCTACAATATAACAAACGTTCATTAACTTAAAATACAATAAATCAAATAAAATAAATTCTAAGCGCCTTGCACACAACCTGCATGTCGCAATCGGTTTTGGTAAAACAACACCGGCAGTGTACACAGCTTGAAAGATGTTCTTTAGATTCACTCTCCTAGTAATTTCACGTATTAATACAGGCGCCACTCTCTTTGATCTCAGTTTCTTGTGCACACACAAGAAATTTATCTCCACCATTTTTTGAGTACTAAAAATACGTTTGCCATTATATTGCAAAAATGTGAAATTACTACAACATGTGAATTGCTCACTGATTATAGACACGTAGAGTAGCTGGAATGGCGGAAATAAAACCGACTAGACGTCCGCTCTTGGTCACTCGTACGCCGCAATGCCATTCCTTACACCAACCGGGTGGTTGCAGCGCCCATTTCAAAAAATTTGGAGGATAATCAAATCTAAACATTGCATCATCATCTTCCACGTAATTCTCTGAGAGTAGTGTGTATAATTCTGATAAGACCAGAGGATCATCTAGATTTAAGGTATCCCATTGAAAGTCCGGAGGTAGTGAATACGGTTCAGCTCTAATAGATGTTTTATCCGGTTCAATTGGCTCGTTGCGTACAATTTTCTCATCTGAAACGCGATAGAATAAGAATTTATTCTAATACACACCAAAAAAAAAAAAAAAATGTAATTTAATACAACAAATCTCTGATTATTCACCCATTTTTGGTACTGGCTGTGTGCTCCAAAATTGATAAGGCTTTTGCATGGCTTCTTCCTGAGTTTTGGCAGGTTTTTGTTGCATGTTAAAAGCTTCCATCGCCATCTGGATATCCTTTATGGAAATATTGCACGGACTAGGCATCTCTGTATCGTCTCTGTTATTATTATGATTTTCACTGGCTGCATGCGCCGCTTCTTTCTTTTTCTTCCGAGCTTCTCTTTTTTTAGCGCTACAATACGATTAAAAGTTTTTTTTAGCATATATTAATATATAATAGATATATGCTATTTTACACACAAATAAAATATTCTATATAAACATAACTCACGAACATGTCCGTCATCAAACACTTATAATTCTAAGAAATATCTATATCTGTACTATAATTAAAGTTTTGATTTTTCTACATGTTTGATTAGATTGAATAACACCTTTTTGCATGAAGACCTTGTCAGTATTACTAAGTTTAATTGCGCGTTTGGATTTGCATACAATGTGATTTTGTGTTTTTTCTGTGTTTATATTTTTATATACGAGATGTTTTTATAAACTTTGTAATTCAAATTATAAATTAGAAACAGGCCGTATAAATAACAATTAATCAAAATAGACCCGCACAGCCTTAAACCACTGATCAAAGGTAGTAAATTTAATATACAATTTAAATAAGGTGAACGTTTCGATCATTTATTTTTGATCATCCTCAGCACCACTGAATANAAAACAAAAAACAAAAAAGAAGAAATAAAGGATGTAAATACATATTGAAATGAAAGTAATACTATAACATAAATCGCATACACACCTTTAAATTATCAAAGTCATCATTTCAAATTATAGTTTTACCTTAGCTGTTTATTTTTTTACTATATTACTGTTATAATGATTTGTATATACAATTAGTATTTTATTTTTGATTTTCTTGTTTTATATATTAGAACCTTTAGGTCTGTCTATTTGAGATAAATAAATAACTATAGCAGAAATATATAGATATGCACACACACACACACATAATTGTAGCAGAAAATACACAAAAACTTTTATTTGTACAAACAGAAATTGACAGTGATCAAAGAGTGATTGAAGAGTTGTGATTTTCTTATACATATCGATTAAATGTCAGATAATGAAATTAAATTACATTAGAATAAAATATATTTGTAAGAATAAATCGCGCTACACAAAGAAATAAGATCGGGTAACAATTGATGCAAGAGAAGTACTACATAATCGATCCGGACGTGTCCTCGCTTTACGCAAATTTCGCTGCGACAATACGTCTAGTAGGAATATAATCATCAATAGTTATGCGGCGGACGTGTCCGTGAGTCCGTTCACGGGGCATCCGTCAAACGAATATAGGTTAAGACGATGAGGTAAATGCTGAGTGGTGCTCCGCGGATCCCCCCGTGAACCAGATCGTATCTGTCATTTTTTTCATGAAACGAAGCGTCCACCACGTACCTCTTGTTCCGCGCATCCTTTTCGTGCACCTCATCCTTTTTAGTTTCCCGTTCTGCAACTTGACTCTTCTCCTCCATTTTAATATAGATTTTCGTCGCGCATACAGTACACAGCACTATAGTGACGCTGCTCAACAGTGATTTCCAAATGGAGAGACCATTTCCACACATGCGCAGTAGCGGTGGCATCACCAGTCACGCACCACGTCACGCACGCATTATTACGTTTTTACATTATGAAATCACGCATTATGCATCGAACGCGTCACGTTTTAAATAAATAAGAAATATATATATGACATAAAAATATATTATAACATTTGATAAAAAAATTATTGTTTCACACACTCGTCGTTTGATAAATTAACTAATTTCGGATACATTAACTCTTCCATGTGAAATCTAAAAAAGTTTATATTATACGCGAATGAAAAAAAGAAAACGGCTCGTATTACGAAGTTCTATACGTTGTTAAATAAATAAATTTGATCGTTTAAGTATTCAACAATTCTCTGCTACAAAATTCAGCTTAAACAAACAATAAAAATAAAAATTCAGATGGTTCTTGTGAAATGTCTCGTGTAAACCACGCGTATAAGTACGGATCTGTTGACGCAGTCACGTGATCAGTACGCGCAAGTTTTCGAATGCGCACGAAATCTCGTGCGCGAAGGGATTTTCTCCTTTGTCTCTGGAAATATGACTGCGGTATTCGGGAAACGGTGTTGCGTGCGCATTTTCTTTCGACGATAAAAATTATATCGCGAGGAAAAACATGCCAAGATTTCAGTGTGTCATATGTAATACGACTTATTCCCCGTTTCGGATGCGATTACTTGTGATGAAAAATCACACCATTTGAGGTTTTTTCTTTTTTTTTTTTTTTTTTTCATTACAAGTTTCTTCCGCTCTTTTCTTCTTATTTCTCTTTCATATAATTGGATACATAAACGTAAACTCAATTGTGAAATTTTTAAAAATCATTGTGCACGTACACATATAAAACATGAATCCCGATTGATTATCATTTGCAGTAATGATATAGCGGTAATAAACATCGTTGCATCAACTGCCAGTTACTTTAACATGCATTATGCGTGAATGCGATAATTTGTTCATCTCCGGTTCTCTCATTTATTCAAAAACGATGATTACGTATCAGATTATTGAAGTTATTAGATATATTCGTTACGCAATAATTAACCAACGCAATAATAATTTATGCTATATCAGTTTCTGCCACGCTGCTGCGCGTCAAGTCAAATGCGCTTGAAGTTTCTCATGTATAAACTAACTACAAAATTACAGCAATTTTCATCTCCAATTTACATTACTATTCATCCCGTAATAACCCTACTGTTTTCGCCGTGTCTGAAACACGCTATTAGGCTAATTACTCTCTCTCTCTCTCTCTCTCTCTCTTTCTTTTATTACTTGTACAAATTGCTTGTTTTGCGCGGCGAAAACAAATTTGTCGCGAGCGTGCCGCGCGCGCATGCGCATCTCGCATTTCGCTTCGAGTTAACATTAACCGCAAAGTTGTTTCTAAAGTTTCGACCGCCCGTTGTTTACTTGACGAATGTGTATTTTAACTTATGCATAACGCCGCGCGTACAATGAGAAACTGGCGTGATATGTTTATTAGTTTGTGGGCACACAATTGCAAAATTTGATTACGGTTATTTAACGTTGTCTTCGCGCATGATTCTTTCGGAACTTGACATCGCACAGTGTCGCGTTATACCTATACAGCGTCGCGCAATCGATCAAATCGATCACATATCGATCGTCATAGCAATCGATATGCGATCACATATCGATCGTCACAACAATCGATATGCGATCGATTCGATCAATCGCATATCGATCTACTTGACTCGAATGAATTGGCGCAAAGCACGCGTCGCGCATGCGCGTTTTATATTTCGCGCGTCGACAACATCTTGTCGCTCATTTGTTTCCCCGTTACGTATACGCTTTTTTTACTCGGCAAAATTGTGCTTCGACTACAAATTAGTAACTAAAAAAAATGTGCGATCGGAAAAATTGCAGCGACGCGTTAATTAGAGTGCGCAGTCGTGATTAATTACGGTACTCGTCGTGTTCGCGCGATTCTCGGGGGCGCGTTGCGGAAAAGCGTCTATCTATCATAGCTCAATCGAATCAAAATCGATCGCGTAATTCACGTCACTTGTAAAGCGCGCTGAGACAGCGAGTGGATCACTTCGGCCGAACACTCCGCAGCAAATTAATTAAGGTAAGTGGCACTCGTTAGCCGTTGAGTTAATTACTTCCTCAATTGTTCGATATTATATTCATTTTGCGACACGAGCGGAATTTGTCGCCAATTGCGAGAGCGCGCGCTCGTCGTATGCGCATTTTTGTCGCTCATCTCGCGCGGGTTTGCACCCGAAACACAGCTGTCGGGAAATATTTTCTTGTTATTGCGTGGTTTTATTTTTTTTCGCGAAACGCGAGTAGTACATATTGTGTACTCGCACGGAACTCGTCGCGTTAGACGAAGACAATCAGCGTCGTAGTGGCTCGTTAATTAACGCAACGGTTAAACACCTTCGCGCATTTTGAACAAGTGTATTGTGTTCTGTCGCGCGCGATTCTCGAACGTCTTNCGCGCATTTTGAACAAGTGTATTGTGTTCTGTCGCGCGCGATTCTCGAACGTCTTGTAATAAAAAAAAAAAAAAAAAAAAAAAAAAAAAAAAAAAGTAATATACTTGTGGCGTCTAATTGTCGCGGTGTAATCGCGAATCAAGATCAATCATCACGCGATTCGCGCAATTTACGCTGCTTACGAAACGCGGCGAGAACTTGAGTGGATAATCGGTCACGAACGTGGCAAATTAATTAAGATAAGTGATATACTAATTAGCCCGCGTTGGCACGCGATATATTCCAATAGATGTGCAAAATGCGCGACCGCGTCGATTCAAAGTCGAGCGATTTCAGCGTTATTAAGAGAAAATGACAATGACACCGGCGCAATTGCGTGTGCGATCATTACGGCGTGTTAATTGGCATGCGCGTAATTAACCGCATTTTCTCGGTTACGTGGATGGTAATGCGGTTCAATCTCGGCTTGGCGGGGTCAATGATGTCAATCGCGATAATCCTTGTAATGATCCTTGTTAATAATACCTGTTGTACCGTGAACATTTATTCCTCAGCAATAATAAACGTGATTAACGTGATGTGCATAATATAATTAAATTTTTATTATTTGCATGTACATTATATACACGTGTATAAACAGAGAGAAAAATTAACGAAAAGAGGAAACACAGTTCTCTCTATTCTTTTAACGCGTCGTTTTGTATATTTACTATAAACTTTCGTACAAAAAAACCGGCAATGGGAAAAATGTAACAATAATAACGTTTTTTTCTTTTTCGAATACTTAATTTTGTATTAATTATTACCGCAGGTCTGCTCAACCTCAAGTGTGCTGAAAATGATATGTCAAGCACGGGAGAATTGGTCAGCGTGCGCTATTGCAATTAAGCGCGGTTTTCGTTCGTATCCGCGTGACTTGATGGACTTGAGGCTAAAACGTTTCAAGCAGAAATTGATGTCGATGGAACAGTTGATAGCAGCAGCATTGCGGCAACGATGCAACGCGTTCGGTGAGTACATTTATTCAATTTATTTCATTATTCGCAACGAGTCGGTATTGTTCTGCAAAATTACCGTATTCACATATCCCAGAATTTAATCCTCTTTAAAATCCGAGCACGTGCATTAAATCAAAATTAATGGGACGAGCAACCTAAAAATATTCTTTTTTCATTTAAATTTGTTTGAATATATTCGTAAATAAAATCAAGGTTTACAAATGTTAAAACAAAAAAAAAAACAAAAAAAAAAAAATCCTAAAAAACAGGAACCGAAGGAACATCGGAAACTAACACGTTCTCTCGTGTAGTTTCACAATTTTTCAATAAAATTAATGAAGAGACGTGTGACAAGTATAATTTGTTTTATTTCATTACCAACAGTAATTTCTTTTACATCATGCGGAAACAATGTGTATAGTATCTATGTATCTTAATATATATTTATATGTAATCGTTAATAATTGTAATAGCAGTGAAGAGAGAGAGAGAGAGTTTGTAATAGGCGAGTTTGTAGAGATGTGTGTGTAAAGTCTAGTCGATATAACTCGAATTCGCTTCCGGTGTGCCACTTACAACTTTGGTGCGATTAGTTAATCATGGCGTTAAACATTCTATTGCCAAAAGTCTCGATACGCGACGAGTATTAACGGGGGTGGTCGCTTTGACCAATTATATGCCTTTAATTGCAACAAACATTCCGCATTCAACATGTTTACCGTCAATCACGCGCAATATAAAATAATTGCAATTCGTTTGATTTTCCACCAAATTAAATCAAATATGTGCACGCTACAAATATTTTGATGTCCAACAAGTAAAATTAATTAAATTTCTCCACGTGTGTGTGTGATACACACACACACATTTATATTACCCTATCCCTCTTCTATACTTTTGACGTTTGCGTATAATTCTCTAAATTAATTAAATTTCCTTGAATTACAACAGACTTGTTATAGTTTTTGATTTAGTGAAAGAACGTTAAGTACTTGGTACGCAAGAACGTAATGGATAGATCGTCGTGACAAACTATCTTAGTCTGATTAATTAAGTCGATTTTTGTGTTGTGCACAAGTGTGTCTAGATTGTCGTCTAGAGTCTCGCCGGAAACGAATTCGGATCAATCGATTTTCTCCAAGTCTTTTCTCCGATCGTAATTTTTGCGCTTCAAGTTTCCTCCTACTTCGAGGCATAGCCGACTACCGATACTACGACGAGAAAAACAATTCCTTTTGCCATCACGAGGGACCCGATTAGTTCGAAGAGTCCCCTATTAATAACGTCTCGGACAGCGCGGAACGGCGCCAAGTTTTTCGGACGCTCCTTTCTCGAGAGAGAGAGAGAGAGATCTCGTTCTTCGTGGAATCTCCTTCTGGAACTGCTCCCAAACAATTCCACGCGGACACTTTATTCCCGAAACGAACGATTCTCCGTTCTCCCGGCGCTCTCGGAACACAAGCGTTTAATCGACGTTGCGCACGTACGATATTACACAGTAAAAAATTGTGCGTCAAAATGTAGAACTTTTCTTGTGTTACGACGTTTTGATTATTACTTCAATGTAAAATTAACATAATACT
>NW_018020659.1:10694-15209 GCF_002006095.1 Pseudomyrmex gracilis
TTTTTTTTTGTTAAAAGTTAAACGGTAGCGAAAGTGTTTAAACGAGAGTACGAAAAATATAGACAAGTATAGTAGCCTTTTCTCTCCAAACTATTGGACGATAATCGCCATCGAGATCAGTTCGGCGAGCACGTGAAAAAGTTCGGATCACGTATAATCCTCCTGCGGCGAGGAAATTCGTCGGGAAGTTTGGTCGGAATTAGACGTTCAGGTCTTCAGGTTTTTTTACATTTTCAGGCGAGAGTGTGAAGCCAAGGAAGAAATCACAGAAAAAGAATTTCATTCGATCGAGAGAAATGGCGCGCGCGAGCCGCGAATCTCTCCGCGTGCGCGGTTTTCCGCGCTGTCCGCTTCGCGTACGCGGTCATTTATATAGTGTTGTTGCTGCTTCCTCAGCAATGATATGCATAGAACAGCGAGGCGGGAAGCCAGAGCAAACTGGACCCGTAAAGCCGCGTCGTCGCCTCGACCCCGTTTCTGCCGAGCCGTTTGCGCTTCGATTTTGACTTGGCGCGCCGTTTACGCGAATAGACGGCATTCGTGGCGTTGGTGGGCGACTCGATATTGCAGTAGCTCAGATCGCAGCAGCTTATGCAAACCTGAAACGAAATAACCGAATTTATTTCACCCGGCTTGTACGTCGGTCTTTCTCTCTTTCCGTTTTGCTATTTTTTTATTTTTTTTTTATTTTTCTCCAAATCTTTTCTGCTGTTTAAGTTTATGTATTTCGAGAAACCTTTGCACGGGCACGAGAAAATTCGCTATTTCGCACCTGCTGCGTATCCATGGGAATGCAGCCGACTGACGCTGGTCCGCATTCCTCGTTGCTGGCGCAACTCTTGCTTACCTGAAACGGAAATGAAGCGAATAGCTTCGTGAATGGACTCGGTGACAAGAGATTCTCTCGTCGGAAGTTTTGAACTTTCCTCCAAGAATTAAGCAGCGACTCGTCATCGCGAGACGACCTAAACGGTCGACAAGTTTCCGTAGATAACGCGACGAAAGACAGTGTGTCAAGCAGTGTCTTCTTCATCGACGTTTTGCGCGAGAAAAGACGTTAATTTTAATTAAAAGGTCGGAACTTACTTAATTAGGGGGTTAAGTTCTGTCACGGAGGTAATGCGCGATCAAATTATCGCGCATTATCGTCGTCAAATGTGGGAACACAGAAAGTTCCGTCAAAGTTCGTTCGTTCGTACATCGACTGGACTCTGGAAGCGCTTAAGCTCAAGAGGGCCATCCATCTCGGCGTCCGAACTCAAATCCGTTCGCGTAACTTCGTTCATTAATAGCCCGAAAATCGATTATCCCGCTAATGTAAGTCAATTAGTCCAGTAACGATAACCCTTAAATGATTTTATTCGATCGTGCGTGCATCGCGCGCTCGAACAATAATAAAATTTACTTCATTCCCGCGAGTCTATGGTTTGTTATTGTTGGCTCGTGTGTGTGTGTGTTATTTTTTTGTTCCTCCCGTTATTTTCATTCCGTACTGTTTTGTTTCGAGAGCGCGCGGTTGTCCCTGACAAAGCAACGTTCGTAACTGACACTACTCTTCGATTCGTCGAGTATCGGATATCAAAATGTACACGAGAAATGTTTGAAAGAAAATCTTCGTTGCATATTAGAAACGAAAATTTTGCACGTGTAAATTTTTCAACAATAAAACCTCGTTCTTGATCACAGAAAAAGAAAGAACAAACGGAACAAGCGCGCCGTATCGATTATAAAAAAAAATATAAACTGTTAATATAATTTAATTATTTTTTTGTAACAATTTTTATGTATATTTTATATCTTTCCGAGGATACTCGATTTTACGGGATGAAATACCGTTGTACTGTGTTACCGCTGCGGTCGAGTGGGTTGCTATTCCCTGGTTTGCGATAAAATACATATAAAAACATAAGTATCTCTCTTATACTCGAAGTTTCTCGACAATATATTTAAAATTTATGAAAATCGGAGAGGGACGGAAATATTACGAGGGCGAGTTCGTGCGCGATAAGATCGCTGTGGGCGAAACAGAAGAAGAAGAAGAAGAAAAAAAAGTTATACTTGCCAAGACGCTGTTTCCCCGGCTGTCCAGAATGTGCAGCGATCGACAGAAATCACGGCCACCCGCCGGACACGGTGTATCTATCGCCCATTCGTTGCACATCTGCAAGCATACAAATAGGAATATCCTCGAAAGTCTCCTCCTCAGTAGTGGAAAAACCTCCAGGGTTTCTTATATTGCCAATATCGAACCGTGTGTGTTTTTCGAGATACGCGAGAAAGCCGAGGAAAAACAGAAAATACCAAAAGTTTCATTTCTCGGTGTGCGACGTCAATATTTAAAAACAAAAAAAAAGAAGAAGAAACAAAAAAACGTAATCGCGCGAACGTGAGAAAAAAAAGTCTTTTCGCAACTCTTACGTTGTGTGATAAAAATCAATCAACTTTTTCTGATTAAAACAAATGACTTGGCGCGCGAAGAAAAACCGGGCTTGTCTGTACTACTACCTACTGTAGCCGCGCGTTGTTTTGCGCGAAACCTCCGAAAATTCCGTCATATATATTCCGCTCAGAGTGAATTAATGACCGGTGAGGCAAAGTGTGCTTCCGCGCGCTTCCGCGAAACGAAAAATAACCCGCAAACGCGCGCCAACGGGAGTTGAAGATAAGACCTCTCACCGGCGGAAAGAAACGGAACGCAATAAACGGAGTTTAGAATAAACCGAAATCGATAGCGAAAACGATCTGAAAGGGAGTTTCTACGAAATTGCGGCCGGACTTGCGGCGCGATAGAGCCATTACCGGGGGAGGGAAAATCTTAAGGGAGCGTTTAATGGAGTTGTCGATACCTGGTTATCGCTGACGTTGACGCAAGTGTAGCACGTTAGACCTGTAACAGAGAGAGAGAGACCAGCACACCTGGGCTGAGATTAAGTACGTCGATGAGACAATCGGGACGAGACACGCGAGGGTACACGGGGGGAGGAGGAGGTGAGAACGCGCGTTGAGAGCGCGTTAACTCTTAATTGCACCGCCGGTGCCGCGGAGATACGGAAATTCTATTTGAAGGAGAAAGAAAATTAAAGGAGAGAAGAGCATATATACATTCAAGGATTAAATGCGTTTAGCCGCGTCTAGACGCGTCCGAAAGTTAACAAGCCGGGCTACTAAGTTTAAACAAGCCGAGGAGGAGGGAGGACTTTCCGGGACTTTGCCGGAACGTTATTCCGGAACGATGTGTCTTATGCAGAACTTAAATTCGTTAATGCACAAAGTTACGGGGGTGATTTTGTCTCGCTACGATAGGGGAATAACTCTCGTGAGAGAGAAAGAGAGACAGAGAGAGAGAGAGAGAGGACACGCGCGTTGTGTGTACACGAGGAAACAAAGTATGAGAGAGAGTGTCATTGACGGGGAAAGGCTTGCGGTACACGCGCGAAGTTGGCAGAAAGGATAAGCGGCAGGTCGGAGATTAGTGGCGTTCGATTGCAGAATCGGCGAGCTGGGATAAACTCGAGTTAACCGAGTAAATCACGCTCGATTCTCTTTTCTCTCTTCTCTTTATATATATATATATATATATATGTATATATATATGTATATATATATATATATATATTTGTCTCTCGTGTTCTTCCAATCGCGCAAGCTTTTTCTCTCTCTCTCTCTCTCTCTCTCTTTTCTATCAATACTTCGCCAAACGCTTTCCGTTCATTTTTCGACGGTCCAGCGCCCGATACTCACGATAGATGTCTTCCTCGTCCGTGCTGACGCCCTTCAAACCTTCCCGTTGCTTCTCCTCCTCCTCCTTTCCGTTTCCGTTTCCGTTTCCGGAGATGACGTTTCTGCCGCAAGTTTCCGCAGCCAGAAGCAGCCCAACCATCATCCACGTGATCATTCCTTACATCTCTGGAACGATAGAAATGGGGTCGGCGCGTTACATAAGCGACCTCGAAAGGACATTAGAGAGAACGCCAATTACTCGGAAGGCGAGTGCCATTAGTGTCGGACTCTCGGCCTCTCGTCGACGTGTAGAAAAGAGAGCGCGCGCGCTCTTGCTTTTCCCGAATGCGAATTTTAATTCTGATCGATCGCGTGTCCGCCCGCTACGCGCGCGGGACGTCAGGCGTCTCTCGGGAGAGAGAGAGAAGCGGCAAAGTAGCTTTGCAGTAACCGAATGCCCGTCGCGCATCTGGCGTGAAATGTGACTGTTTCAACCTCCGACTCCTCCTCCGCCCTTCGCGCGCGCGTGACATCGAACACGATCTTTTATATCGGACAAAAATGAAATTGAGGAAAGTGGAGATGGCGGCGTGTTTAAACAACACAAGACCAGACAAGAGCGGACGTAATAATAAGAGAGTAAAGATAACAATAAAAATAGAAGGTGCGAAGGTTTGAAATTGTTACTCTTGTAGGAATTGACAAACGGCCCAGTATTGGATCAATATCGGCAAACGAGGCTCGATATTGGTACGACAGTAGTAGCCAGTACTGGGCGAATATGCTTAATGATTA
>NW_018020659.1:16019-21314 GCF_002006095.1 Pseudomyrmex gracilis
AATATGAATGCCGAACACTGGTGAACAAACGGGCCAATATTGGGCTGTTATAAAATACAAAAATGGGACAATACTGGACCAATTGTCAATATCGAGTATCGGCTATAAAGGTTGGGCCATTGTTGGCCTAGTAGTATTACTGGAAGTCTGTTGGCAATTCCTACATGGGTATCTAAACACAATTGAATGAACGTATAAATTTAGCATTGATTGTTAAATTTTCCTGTGAAGCAACACACTCCGAGACACGAATTTTCAATTTAAACTCGTATATAAATGCATGTGACAATCGCGAAGATTCTTCCTTCGTAATGAAACTCGACGGAGTTTGAGATTCGAATTAGAGGAATAGCGAGAGACAGAGAGAGAGAGAGAAGCGAAACGTATAACGTCGACAACGAGTGCAGCTGATTTAAAGCGCCGTCCTGCCGACAGCGGCAATCTACCGTTTGCGTACGTGTCGAGCGACGGATAGTCTGTCTCGGGCGAATGCATGTATGTATGTATGTATGTACGTACACACATACCGGTACCCGGACGTCGATCAGTGCCCGATTCCAGGACACAAGCGACCTATCGGCCAACGTCAGTTCCGTGCGCCGTATTAGGGTCTCGACGAGTCAATGGATCGAACGTTGGACCTTTCGAGAGGTAGATAAGGTCGTGTCGTGGGGTTTCCCCTCCGGGGTCGAGCGCGCCGCAAGAAACGCTCTCGCAATGACAGCCCGTCCTCTAATCGAAGTAATTAATTCTGGACTGCATGATCGCGCGAGGATCCTGACAACCGCTTTCCGAAATTTCAAAGAGCAATTTCGAAGCGAACTTTGCAACTACTTCGAGATCGTTATTATTTTATTTTATTTTTTATGTCACCGAAAGTATTTGCGACGTGAAACGAGAGAGGATCAAATCTCCGCGGGATTGATGAGAAAGTTTTTACCTCATTGTTGAAATTTATATTAAGAATGTCTCTCCCGAGAGTTTTGTATGCTTAACTCTCGAAGAAGTGAAAAAAAAAAAAAAAAATTTTTTATTATCGCGAGCACGCGGGATTTTGCGTGTACAAATATATCGTTTCCGATGGAAACACACGGTGTGGATCACACATATACGTATGTGCGTTAACTCGAATAAGAAGCCGCTGAGATATAATATCACGACTCTTCTTGTTGTGAGAGAAACTTTGGGAAATACCCCGACAACGGCTGGCGTATCGCAAGAAAATCATGAAACATGAATGCTCTCTTGCTGTGATATGTATAATCATTAGCCAGTTTATACACGCCATCTTAAGCTTGTTCACTTTACGTCTTCTGTATTTGAATTCGTTCTCGTAATAAGGCGTAAGTCTCACGCTCTTTTGGGCCGCTGATGTCCGTATATATCCTAACTTCCACTTCTGAATACTCTTTAAGTTTGAACTCTCTTAACGTACTTGTTAATTATACACTTACTAACTTTGCTTTTATCCGTGCTCCACTTATTCGTGAAGTTTGGCGCGGTCGGAGAGAACAGAGGAGGGAGATGTATATATATATATATATATATGTATATAATGCACACTGTATATTTTTCGTCTTCCTTCGTTTCGCGACATCACGGAAAGGAGAACAACTTTGTGGCAAAATGGCTTTTTTATGTGCACCGCGCCGAGAGAGACCTGTCCTGAGTTTATCTTTTCCCGCGACGTTTTCTTCGTGTCGCGATTTTAATTAATTCGAGAGCCGACCGATGGAAAATGGTACAAAGTACCCGCGAACGGGTGGAGAAAAATAAAAGAACGGAATTTTTGTGTAAAAATGTGCACTTGATTCATTTAACAAGAGCGGACGGGATTTAATTAGAAATCATGTTCGCTATTCGCGAGATCTCGTTTGTCCTCGAGTAATAATATCGTTTGAAAGTAATGGGAGATTCGTGTAATACATATTTGCTTTAACGGGCGTATAATTTAAAACCTCTTCTTTCTTGATGCTCGTTCTTCCACTCAATCTCAAAGTTTAATTATTCAGGTTAGACGGAAGTGGCGGATTTTACGAAAGCCCTTTAAAGCCATAATTTGAAACCCGGTCTTGTAAATATATATATACAGGACTCGCGGCGAGCGCGCGCGCGCGCGCGCACGTGCGAGTGTGACGTACTTCCGCGCATCGCCTCGAATCCTTGCATAAGTTTTCGCCGTTTATGCAAACTAACCATGCATCACGATAAGAAAAGCATTTTATGTAAAATGACTCGCGCGGAAATACACGTCACGAAACACCTGTCGCGCGTAAAACTTTTTCGCAAACTTGGCAAAGCACCGGGAGTGACAAAGCCTCGCCATTTATTGGCCACGTCTCTCTGTCTCTCTCTCTCTCTCTGACAAAATGAATACCTTTCTACTCTTATATCGACATATATAGTGACATTGTTCCGCCTGATATATAACGGGTTATATTTTCACGGCTGCGAGATTCGTATTTTATGCCGTTTAAAATCAAGAACGGGTGTATTGTTTAGGATTTTTTTTAAAATAAATGAACTCCTCGCCCGCGGAATGAATTGTTGTCGTGAAATTTTCATCGATCGCAATTCTAATTATCGGACGGTAATGATTTCAACTAGGCCCCCCGTAAACGGGTACGTTGATCGAGCAGTTATGTTACATCGATGCGCGCGCGCGCGCGCTCTACTTGTCTGGCTTTTGATCAAGTATAAACGCGTTTCGCGTATCGGATTACGAAGGATGCCCTATCAATTCTAGGGAACGCAGCTTCCGCTTTATGCGCGCGTAACTCCGGCTTAAAATTCAATACCGCGCATTATAATACTGCGAATCATCGGGGAGTAAATAAATCGCGAGCTGTGGAATAAATAACAGGTGTATGTAATCGTGTTGCACAATTACGCCCATTGACTTTCGAGTTGTCGAACGGAATTCCCCCGGGTCATGCTCATCACTTGTTGTAATTAACGGCGAAACCATTATAAAACCGGCTGTGAATCGAAGAAATTATGGATGACGATTTCGTCTCATCCCGCGCAAAAGCCATCGACGGGAAAATGCTTTTTTTTGTTTTTTTGTTCGCAAAATACAATTTAATTTCGCATCAATCATAGTGGCTGCGGCGGCATTCTCGGGCTCCGATTAGATTAAAGGGGAACTGCGCGAAAATGTTCTTGCAAAAAATATTTCTTGAGGAAGAAAAATAGAAAGTAGAAAATGTTGTGCGCAAAAGCACGCAACGAAAACGAATACAACAATGAAAGAGCGCGCGATAGCGATTTGCAATTTGTTGCAATTTTGTCGAACACAGAGCCACGTTTGTTTTTTTTTTTTTTTTTTTTGAAATGAATTATTTCATCTGAATGGGTTCGGAGAAAACGTGAAATCGCGTCAAAGTCACGCATTTTTTAATACGATCCAAAATTTATCTCCAAAATGTTTTCACATGTAAAGCTTTTCGAGGAGGAAAAAACGTTTGAAAGTATTTTAATTAAATTTGTATTCAATTTTTGAGCAAACGGAATCACCTCAAAGGATAAATGTTTTTCTATGTAAAAAAAAAAAAATTAACACATTTTCTGATGCATTAATACGATTGAAACGAACCGGCGGCGGTTTCAATTGTCGTTAAATAAATGAATGCGATAAAGTTTCCTCCTGGCAAGAAGCACGCGAGGGACGCGTTTCCCGGGCGAAAATGTAATTATCGCGTCGATAATGCAAGAACGATATTTAAATAATTCACTGATTAAGCGCGACAAGCAAAGCCGCCCCGATCGGATTTTCTGATTATCCGGCCGAGACCCGAAGTTATATTCCCGCATTTACTTACTTCCATTATTAACGCCGTAATAACGTCTCGCACATTTTCATCGTGTTTTCGAAACGTTTGTAGCAACGGCTCCGAATAATTGCGACCTCACGAGGCCCGCCCCCTCATCTAAAGTTACCGCGCTTCATCATCATCATGGGAGAGTTTGGAGGATGAATAAATTTACGTTACGCTAGAAATGCGCCGGAAATTGAAGAAAAACAGATCGATGATAATCCCGATGTTAAGTTTTTGTACGTTTTTAACGTGTTGTGATAACATTACGCCAGTTGCGTCGTTTAACGTTTGCAAGCGAGCGCAAAAGCGTCTCCGTTCCGAGTGGTCCTCTTTAATCCGAAAGAGTCACAAAACCGAATAAATTTCCATACGTATAGTTTCCAACAACCGAACGCAGTCCTTGACACATATCACGTTTTGACAATCGATGTGATTTTATCGTAACAAATGTTTATTAACTACACGACACGTGTCTTACGCGGATTTTTATCTCTACATTTTTTTGCGTATTATTATATTATTATTATTTTTTTTTTTTTAAATTGGAAGCTATATTCGATGAGATTCTCAGATTTCTTCTCGATCGATTGCATCGATCGAAAAGAGACAATAAATAAAACATGTTTTTAGTCGAGAATTTCACAGTGGTCAGTCGTCGCGATTCATTGAAATTGATTTGTCATGTTTATCGCTTATGCGTTGAGACCATTTGCGCGCGGGCTTTCCTTCATCTTTGCGGAAAGCGACCGACGTCGCGATCCGAGCGACTTTTCAAGGGATACGGCGTGGTTTCGGGTCAAGAGTTGGCCGGATTTCTCCTCTTATTTATTCGATGAGAGTTGGAGACGGTTTCGTCGAGTTTCCGTCGTGGTAATCCTGGTTTCTACCGCATCACAGTCGGAAGCAGTCGAGGGACGAGGGTAAAACGAGGGCGGAACGAGGGTTAAAGCACGGAAAAGGGATTCGGGAACCGGCGAACGTTACAAAGTAACGACGGTATACGATAAACATAATATATTTCCGACCGAAGAGATATACCGAAGAGATATACTACAGGATAAATATGTTTACTTTACGCGAATAATATACGAATAATATAAATCGTTCTTTATCAGAAGGGAAAGTAAATTTTTCCCTTTATAGCGTTCGTGTCCAATAAAATTATCTTCTTCAAAAATTTATCAGATTTTCTCGTCTTTCCATTTCTGTAGAATTCTCGTGTCACCGTTACTTTTTATCGCAGAAGAGCGTGTTCATTTGTGGATTTATTTGGAAGACTGTGACTATATATACATATATACAGGGTGTCCCAGAATTGCCGTACAATCTCTCGTAGGCAGGTAGAAGGAGTAAAACTGAGTCAAAAAGTCCTGAACCATTTTTTTCTATTATTTATAATAAAGAAGTAATTATTGAGTAAATCAGGCCAATCAGCGCAGACCTTTAGCCATACGCACGTCAGTAAGCGCTCACACAC
>NW_018020659.1:26644-94742 GCF_002006095.1 Pseudomyrmex gracilis
GGTCTGCGCTGATTGGCCTGATTTACTCAATAATTACTCCTTTATTATAAATAATAGAAAAAATGGTTCAGGACTTTTCGACTCAGTTTTATTCCTTCTATCTGCCTACGAGAGATTGTACGGCAATTCTGGGACACCCTGTATATATATATATATATTCTCGACCATTAGATTACAATAGTCCCGGGATTCGGGACGTCTTTTCGCAAAATCTTCAGTAAGTCAAGAACAATTCTCCTCCGAACTTTTTTATTACTTAATGACGCTTTTAGTCTCTTTTTTAGCACGTGACCGGTACATTAAACCGTAAAGGCGCAGCAATTAATCTAATGAAATCTGTTTTTTTTTGCAAAACATTGAATCGAGAAAATTTCGAAAAATGATTCTGTACGATATGTGGTGGGAAAACCGCGATTCGCTTTTAATACGTGTTGGAGAACGTGAGAAAGTGAAGATAGAGAAAGAGAGAAGAAAGAGAGAGAGAAAGAGAGAGGAGGAAAGAGAACGAATGGAACGCGGAGCGGTGAAGTTTAAAGTAAAAGCTGAAAGTGTGAGAGGTCGCGTTCGCAACGTTGAAATGTCCGCGCGAGATGGAAAGGGACATTTTACGGGGGGGGGGGTGGAAAAGTGTGCGGTCGCGGCGGGTGAGGACGCGTTGCTTTATTAAATATGGACGCTCACGACTCGTGCAGGGTTACGCCGGGGTTTTTCGCACTCGTGTGCTCGACTCCGTTTGTGTGTGTATGTTTACCCTCCCCCTTCCCCCCCCCAAAACATGTGCATGTCTGCGGATGATAGTAGCGAGGGTGAAACGTGACGGAACGTATCCTTCCTTCCTTCCGAATCTCGTAATTCGCACGGCGGAGAAATTTGTACGTTGCCTCCTCTCCTCCGGTTTTATCGTGCTTCTTACACGACCACTCATCTCCGTAAGTGCTCGACGCGGTGGTGCGCGAGGGTTGACGGGAGGGATGGGACAGAAACGTTCGGGACGGGTCGATGATAAAGCTGCCCCGTCCCGCGCCGCGCTGCTTTCTACTCCTCTTCCTCTCCTGTTTCCCCCTGTTGCCTGCGTCCTTTCGATTTTTGCCGAAGCCCGCGATAGTTTCGAAAGAATACCGCTTCTTCGAGTAACTACAGGCGAAATCGCGTTACAACGACAACTCTCTTTCTCTCTCTCTCTCTTTCTTTCTCTCCGTCGAACCTTAAAATCAAATTTGTCATACCTGATTTTCGTTATATCGAATTTACCCGGTCTATATATATTGTTATAGACGGGGTGACCGACGAGATTCTCGATCGAATCTCGCGGCAAGGAAAATTTCATCAGTTCGCGATGTGTTTCTCAAGTGTGTGTACATATATATATATATATATATATATATATATATATACGACGGTTCTGCACACATAATGTGCACACGTAGCGGTAAAGAACGTTAGTTCCTGACGAGAAAACCCGTTGTATCGTTAAGCGAGTGCCGCGTTTCCGCGAATCTTTTTTGTATTCCTTCGTTACTCCCGGGATAGCTCTCGGGCATCTCGAGAACGCAGAACGCTCTCCTTCTTTTGCGGATCCATCCTTGAACAGTCGTTCAAGAATTCGAATGCGGAGCGCGCGGAACGCGCGTGCTGATTGCTCGATGCGATCTGCGAGAGCGGGAGGGAGGGAAATGGAGCGCTGTAAATTGTGTGTGAACAGCAATTCAGTACTAAAATGCTGGAAATGCGCTCGATTTATTTGCGAAAAATACGCCGAACATCGCCCCGCGCAATCTAATCCCTCTTTTTATTTCTCTCTCTCTCTCTGTGTGTCTGCTGCTAATATCCATACCACTTTCCGGATTTCAAGATGCCTTTGCGCAAATGTAGCGTTAATAAGAACACTTGGGTATTAATGTAGGGAAACATTTTTAATCGGATTATCGGACTCTTTTTTTTTTTTGCTCACCACCGCTACTTAACCACGCGCTTAATACTCTCCATGCGATTAACAGAAAGAGAGAGGGGAGAGAGAGACAGAGAGAGAAAATAAAAGCGACGATTACGACTTTACGCGAAAGGAGGTTTAGAAACTTTACTGCACAGTGTAAACTGAAGTACTGATGAACTTTTCGAGTTTGATGGGACGTGCGTCGGAATTAACTTTGTTCTCTTTACACTCTTAGAACAAAAGTATCTCTTAGGAAAGAATACTCTGTCTCTCTCTCTGTCTCTCTCTCTTTCGCTCTCGGGAGAATCTTTTTCTATAGATCGAAAGTTATAAGCGAGAAAAATCAGTTTGTATGAATTGAAATAAACGGGAAAGGATTATTTGTCTCTGTTTTTCTTTCATCGCGTTTTCTGTATTGCTTTCCAGCCTCTCTCTCTCTCTCTTTCTTTTCTTTTTATTTTTTTCTTTCGCGAGAACGCGAGAAGCAAAGAGCTACAAAGGAGACGCTGTGTATCGATTCTCATTGCTGTCGCTTCTTTGAACGGAACCGCACAAAAGGTGGAAGAATCAAGATGCTAAAGTGCTTTGTACCTTCCGATCGATCGATAATGCCCTCCCCGTTTGAAAAAAAAAAAAAAAAATCTAAGAAAGATCGCGACGAAACAAATAAATTTGTTACTCCCGGTAAGCTAATAATAAAATGTCGACGGTTTACAATGCCGCAATAACGCGTTTATACGTTAGCTTAATAAATGCATTGCGAATCATTTTAAAGGTATATACATAACGAATGGTTATGCAGAGCGAGCTGGTAATAAAATTCCAGGTCGATCCACGTCCAAGTCTGCGATAACTCCGGGAAAGAACGGGGGCGATAAATTATATTTTATGGCTAGTCAAATATAATGAATAAAGATGTGCGTCGCGCGAAGCGCGCGAGTTAATTTACTGCCGACGAGTGTTTCGAACTGTGTAGCTTTTCGATAGCTCGCTTCGATATTTTTTATGGAAACAACGGCTATTCCGAGAGAGAGTGCCGTCGTGACGTCGGCTAACGACGGTAATTATCGATCACGTTATTCCGTGGTTGGTTGAAAGAATGAAAAGCGACGTCGAGGGGAGACAGAAAGTTGCTGCGCTTCCCTTGTGCGTTTGTGCGAGATATCCTTTGTTTGAGATCGAGGCAAACCTGCAAAAAGCGCGATCAGCGGATGAAAGATTAATGATCGCAATTATGAACTTGGTAGCTTGTTGTAAATTAAACGTAAAAGCCGGCACGACGCTTGACAGGGCAAATATTTGTTGCGCCGAAAGTAATTTACACAGTGAGCTACACAGAGAGTTTGCCATTTTACTGACCGCGTAGTTTACTCGCCGCGATGCCGGTAAAAGTCCCCCCCTCGTCTTCTCGCGTACGTAACTATCATTACAACTTGTGACAACATCAACGCGGTGACGCAAACTTGCAATTTGCGCCGAAACGAAAACGACGATAATTATCGGAAAAAGTTCGCATCGTCGTCCAGATTTGGAACTAAAAAGGAACGAGTGGTGTAATGGGCTCGAGCGTTATACAGCAGCTCACGTTTACCAGCAGGATATCGCACCGGCGACGACGGCGTTGGCGGTGCCGGTGCCGGTGCCGGTGAAACCTACTTCCACTTTAACACGATTGTGCAAAATCAATTACCGCGGAGTTCGCGTAATATACGAGAGAAGTTTACCGCCAAAAGTGTCCTCCTCGCCCGGTAGCATCGCGGCCGAAGTTGTCGCGCCCGGCACGATCCCAACTCTCGATCCTAGGGACCTTAACTTGCGAAATTATAGTCGCCGCCGTCCCAGGTCGCAGATTCAGCGGTTCCGCCACGAAACAGTCGTGGAAACGCGACCGCGGTCTTGCTTAAACGCAGCGGCGGCGACGGCTCCGCGATTTTCGCGGCGAGACGATCGCTGTCCTCTCTATCGTTAATGTCCGCCGGGTTCCCGCAAATTCCCTTTATTGCGGCACTTGGCCGATACCGCGCGGTATTCCCCACACCAGGGGGGGACACGCGGAACAACGAGAAGGGAAACGACCCCCGCGCTCTAAACGAGGTATATAACCGAACCGCGACGCCACCGCCGGCTTCTACGACGCGATCGCGGCTCTAACGACGACTTTCCGTCGTGGTTTTTCGTTCCGTTCGGTTAATCCTCAAAAATTGGATAAACGATAACACCGCCGTGCGGTTATCGGGAATATAACGACGTAATATCTTTCTCTCGCTCTTGTCGCGCGTTTCTCTGTCGCATGCGCCCTCCGGGCTATCCACGGGTGTAACTTGAATGTAAAAGCCGGAACAGAGCGATGTGAACGAAGCGGAGAGCGCGAAGCACAGAAATGGCCGGGGTAACGCCACCGACAACCGAAGGGATGGCCGGCAATCCATTTCGTAATTTAATTACGAGGCTGTGTTACAAATTCGCCTTCCCTACAGCGGCTTTTTTTTTTTTTTTTTCGAACGCCCGGGTTACATTGCAACACGAGGGAAGGGGATCCTTTTTACGAGATTTGAACTTTCGCGACAGACTAATTTATAGAACGACCGTAAGGACGATACTCTGTGGTGGTAGGAGGAAGAGGGGAAAAAAAGAGTGATTTTTGTACCGTAAAAATAATCCTTTTCGAATGCGAATGTCCACACTTGTTCTCATCTCAATTTCAAAACCCTCCGGCTTATAAAAAATAAAATGGAGACTTGCTATGTGACAGAAGAATGGACCATAATCCACTTCGGCTTTTCATTACAAGCCTGTTAAAACCACGCTTTTTCGCAACCGCACCCAGGATTCTTTTTTACGAGGTCCGGTCTCTGTATTACACAATACAGACATATCGCATTTACACAATATTCACATGTAGAATAGATTTGGATTTGTTTGCCGTAATTAACGAAGATTTAATTAACGATGATCGTGTAACAAATACAATTTTCATTGTCAGTCTTTTATTTGTTTACAAAAAATTAAAAAAAAAAAAAAAACTTATTCGTCGAATAAACGCTGAATTTTATTTTTCTAACGATTTTGAAAATTTAATCCGACATTACATCACGTAGTGATTAGATCGACAAGGAATATTTGAATTTCATAGAAAAGGGTTAAGCCGATATATTTTGTTTGCTTTCCATCAAATTCATTTTCGAATATTTCTTGTTTTTAAGAATTCGATTTACTGTACACACACACACACACACACACACACAAAATGTTTTCATATTTAAGCGACTGAATTGCGGGTAATTGTTTTCCATATCGTCGTTACAAAAGAGTTAAAATAATTTGTTTATTGAGTGCCCGGATTGAATCCGCGTTGTCACATTTTGAATCGTATCTTGTTCATAAAACATTGAAAATGTTCGGTCTCAGTGGAATGCAATTCGTCCTGAAATTTAATTACCAGTCTGTTATGACTTCGCTTTTTTTTCCTCCGAACTCTTTTTTTTTTTTTTTTTTTTTTGCAAAAGACCGATAACAATGTAATTTTTACAGAGAAAATCGCGAATTTTTACAATTATTCGCAGTCATAACGACAATATCTGCAAAGAAATGAGATTTTAATATCAATATCGTGATTGCCATCGCGAAACGAAAATTTCTGTTTCACTGAGCCAACACGCGCGCGCGCGTTGAATTTATGTCACTTTCAATTTTAAATTTTCCATTGTTTATGGATGATTGAGAATATCGTTCTATATTGAAGGTGGGGTGGGTCGCGGGCAATCCATTACGTAATTTAATTTTGAGTTACTGGCTTCGCTTTAAAAGGCTTTTGTTGGCCTTCGTAATAGAAGTTGTAAATAAATGAGCTAAGTTTCTCTCATGCTATTTTGCTACACGTGCAACTCGGCATTCTTGTCCCGCGGCCTGAGATCCTTCATCGCTCGACGTCTGGCGCTCTGCCGTCCTAAATTATCGCTGCTCTTCCTTTGTCAGTTTTCTGTTACTTACATAAAGGATTGAAAATACCATTCTGCGGTACCCGTTAAAGCCGGAGGAAAATTTATTGTTGACTACAAGTCGCAGGCCGCCCAGATACGGCCATCTCCGCGCCAGTGCCAGGAGTGTTACTTTATTTCAACTCCCGCAACGTCATTGCTACACACCCACGTGCAAACGCGCGGATGTAACTAGGTTTCTCACACACACATACACGAATCTAACGCGTGTTAGATTCGCGGCGAAACGTCGCGACCACGGACTCTCTCGTAAATTCGCTCGTGGGATTTTACCAGACCCGAAGAAAAGAGATCGGGTCTCTCTTGCCGCGGTGCGGTGGTAGACTTAGCAAAATTATGTTATTTGATTCAGAGGACTGATAGCCGGTTCGGGAGATCGTTCCACTGCCGGAAGCCGATGAAGTAAATTAAGAAGCGGTAGACGAAGAGAAAGAGAAAGAAAGAGAGAGAGAGAGAGAACCGTAGTTGTTTCGAAAGGTTCTCTCTCTTGTGCACCTCTCGATAATCCTGTCCGGAGAAAATGGGAAAGAAAAAGAACGAGAGTTCCGTAACCGATAATTCGAGCAGTAGATCTCTCTTTCTCTTTCCGTTCCAAGAAAGAGAGAATCAGAGTCCGTATTCCGGAAAGGGACCGCAGAAGAAAGTGATATTATCTCGAGAGCGTCTCGCCCACGCTTTTAATTGATTGCGGAAATGAAGTTTTAGTCTCTTCCTCCGTGTCCCGCACCTGTATTTATGTAGAAAGCCAAGAACGCAAGAGGAAGAGTATATATAGATCGCTTTCTCAGTTTCGAAGTTTGTTGTTGCGCGACGTGATTCTTCTCTTTGGGCGGATCTTTATTTCTTTTGCAACTTTTATAATTGTTGGGAATATCATTTTCACGCATTGGGGTTTGCTCGAGAGAGAAACAAAGAGATAGAGATAGAGAGAGAGAGAGAAAGAGAGAGAGAGAGAGAGCTAAGAAGGCAAATTTGTCTTTTGCAATTTATTTTCGACGGATAAAACTTGTTGGACGAACTTTCGAATAACTTACGGTCGTTCCCAATAAAATATGGATATTTCCGAAGATGAAATATGCGCGCCGATGCGCGCTCCGCAACTTCGGTCTCCCCTTCGATAACAGAACATTCGCAACTTTTTATTTCTTTATAAGCTTTTTACAAAAATGACGGCTGCGAACACGATCGACCCGGGTGTCATCGGTATTGTCATCGTATATCCGATCTTACAGAGGAAAAGAGCCGCGGGAGTAACGCGAGAATCGTCTCTCACGCGGATGCTCGCTTTACATAAACGGCGTTAGCGCAATTTCGCTATCGATGCGGAACCGCGAAAATGCATTCGCGGTACTCGCGAACTACAAACGTTTCGTCGTCCGCGTGACTTGTTCACGACCGTCAAAGTAGCGCGTTAGTGAAAACGGGGTTGCACGGTTGCATACGAGGAGGAGGAGGAGGAGGAGGAGGAGAAGGAGGAGGAGGAGGAGGATACAAGAGAACGGGCGGTCTGATTGCCTTTGACGCGAGCAATAAAGTAACACCGTACGCCTCGCGGCGCGGCAAACCCCTTTCTGCAACTTGTGTGTCTGGATCTCGTCACCTCACCTCCACCTACGCGCGAGGATGGGCGAAAACAGAGCTGCAGTCTAACCACGTTTGTGCGCACGTTAATATAATGCACCCGGTACGGGGCGCGCAACTTACCCCCCTACGCCGAAAACACACACACACGCACGTACGCCCCGCTCGCTCGTTTGTTCGTGCCGCACCGTTATAGTCAGCCCGCCCGTACACTCTCCCGCGGTTTCGCCGAGGATAAATACGGAGAGGGGAGAGTAGAGAGTAATCCGGTGCGCGAGTGTGAATTTTAGAAACGTAATTTTGGAAAATTGATAAATTAGCCGTTTGATTTCTTTTCGAGATAAACTTTATTCGCGGTTCACGCTCCGATGGCCACTTAATTGCGCGCTCTGCCATTTCTAATGCCGGACGTTTCCGATTCCTTCCCTCCGTCTTTGCAGCTCGCCTTGTTCTTCCCGAGCCTTTATCACGCTCGCCCACTTGCACCCCCTCTCTCTCTCTCTCTCTCTCTCGCTCAACCGCTCTATTCACGACTCACCTTTGTTTTCAGTCGCGCCTCCGTGCGAGTCGGTAGAATGCCGCGGGAAGTTATATTGCCACGCCGTTGCCTGAATAAATATTCCTAATTTAACATTTGTAACTTGGCGCGTCTTACGTAAAATATATATCTAATTTTATGCATCCCCCGTCGAGCATTAGGAATATGTAACTCGGCATTGTTTAATTTTCCTCGTGTTTGCAAAAACGCTTCAGCACAGGGATCCCTCGGCCGCGAGAGGCAGAGCGGAAGAGGCAAGGAACACTTATCTCGCGACGTGGATTTTGCTTCTCGTCCTTTTTTGCTGCGAGCACGTAGAGAGAGAGAGAGACAGAGAAAGAGAGAGAAAGAGGCCCGCGTGGAAAAGCATAGTTACTCCGCCCTTATATAAATGCTAATATAAACGCTGTATATATCGTCTCTCTCGGACGCGGACGATGTATCTTTGGTAAAATTACAAGTCCCACTTCATCCCTTCCTCTATCTCTCTCTCTCTCTCTCTTTCTGTCTTTTTCTTTTCTTCTCTCTAACGCGGTCGAGTCTCATGTAGAAAATTTGTTGCGGCAAATTTGCGTGGGAGAGAAATTTGTTACTCCGATATCACTGACGATAAGTCGATGAGATACGTCGGACAAAAATCAAATTTTCATCGCGACCTTCTGAGCGCGCGCGAGATACGCGCCGTGAAAAATGTCTCGGCGTCGTTTTCACCGCCTTTATGCTCTGATACGTGTCGTTCCCGACGACAACGTTGATTCCGGGATGACGCTGAAAAATATGTTGACTCGTCTTCCCGAGCTATGCGGAATTTTGCCCTCAACGTGCATCGTCTTTTTGCTCTCGTGACGCCTTCTGCTCGCGACACCTCTCTCTTCCGTCGGATATCTCGCTTCACGTTCGGATTTTGCTTCCGAATCACTCGCGCGCGCGGAATCTTGTCGTTGCGCGCCCATATAAATGCTAATGTTATACATCGACGTGGTGTATACGAGGAGGAGGGCCTCCCCCCTTCCCCCACGCCTCGAAGAAGTACTACAAATTTTGAATCGGATGTAATCCATCTCGCGGTATTGCGCGGCGGCGGCATGATCTGTGAAGATTGATCGGACCTCCGACCTTTCCGAGGCGGTTCCATCTGGCTTTAATTAACGGAGAAGGAATTGAAGAATGCGTTCCCCGGAAATCCATTCAGGTTTTATCGGTAAAAAAAAAATGTGAACGAACGAAACAAATCAAGCAAGCGCTGCAAAATGTTCTATTATTGAAAAGTTATTTAAAACAAACAAAAACAACGAAAACAAGTTAGGGGGAGAGGAAAAAAAAACAAAAGGATTATTAACAGAGACAAAACTGGAAATTTGTTGGTAGATTTTTTAAAGCGCCGTAGAAAGCGGTCGTTTTTTCGGAAAATTGTGAAAAATGGGTCGAGGAAATCTCCCGAGGTCGTGCCCTTCAACCGTATCGACAGCGCGCCGTCTCCGCCAAACGCAATCTCGAAGTGAAATAGAAAAACTTTTTCGAATTATACGGAACAATTGGTGCGCGCCGAGCGCAATTAAACGCGTCCCGATTCCAACTTATTGAATAAATTAAATTAGAATCACTTCTCAACAAAACGATTAATACGCCGGCGGTGTGCAAACGCTGCAAACTTGCTTTTCGACTTTTTTTGTTTTTTCTTTTTTTTTTTGTTTTTTTTTATCACAACATGTCGAGTTTTTTCCAGGAGTTTTGGCGTGAAAGCTAT
Organism: Pseudomyrmex gracilis; assembly: GCF_002006095.1. NCBI lineage: Eukaryota > Metazoa > Arthropoda > Insecta > Hymenoptera > Formicidae > Pseudomyrmex > Pseudomyrmex gracilis. The sequence goes on from NW_018020659.1 coordinate 36,442, forward strand.
CGTTAAGCACGATCCGCGATATGTACGCGTTGCCGCACGATCGGTCGGTTTGATGCCAACCGCGTGTTAGATTTCGCGCCAAATGTGCTGGCTTAGGCAGCATTCGCGCATCCATTACTAGTGTGTCCCCCCATGATTCCCATCGACGATTCCGGCTTGAAAAATGACCGGCAATAAAATTTCCCGAGCGTGAAGCGACAGTGGGAAAAGAATTAAAAAAAAAAAAAAAGAAACCGCGCGCATCAAGTAGCCGCGCTCGCGCGCGCGCGGGCGCACACAGTGCGACGCTTTAGTTAAAAAAAAAATCTCTTCCGAAATTTTCTCCCTCTCGAGAGTTTTTTCTCTCATGCCAACTTTTTTGCCTGGCTACTATTTGGTATGCTGGATACACGAGACGTATCGATTTCTCTATTTTTGATTCCGTTGAAAAGACCTCGTTGAGGTCGTGCGCTTTGGAATCCTCCGGGCACACAAGACCGTATCTCTTACACTACGGCAGAGCAAACTCTCTCTCGTTCGCCTCGATATTGAAACCAATTTTCCTTCTTCAAAATAATTGCGCACTTAAAAAACTAGACGGACGTGTAATAAGCGAGAGCGGATACGTTTCCGCAGCATAATGCAGCACGACGTTGCGCATTGCTACTTACTTGGAATATCCCAAACGCTGTGCCGAGGTGTTCATTTGTCCGCACGACCGTCGTCACGATCATTACTCTCTCCAAGCTCCTCTCTGTTCTCTCCTGTCTCGTTTCTCTCCCTCACTCTCTCCCCTACCACACTTCTCGCACCAACAATTTCTCTCTCTCGCTCTCTCTCTCTCTCTCTCTATCTCTCTCTTTCCCTCTTACGTCGACTCTCTTTCTTCCTGGCACACGCTCACCCTTTTCCGCAGTCTCCAGTCCCCTTTTCGCCACAAACACCCGTGTACCGCCCGCTTTTAGCTATCGAGAGCAAAGAACCGTGTTGTACCGTAGTGGGTCGGTCTCTCCGCTATGCATCATAGCCGTGCGTGCACAATTGCACGCGTGCAACAAAACGCGCGCGCGCGCGCTCGCGCGCTCACCTACTGCCTCTCGGTTCGCCGCAAATCTCCCGCGGACCTTCATCCACGGAGAAATGGAAACGGCTCTTTTCACGCGCAGCGTGAACAAAACGTCCCGCGGGCTCTCGATTGCACTTCAAAAAGCGTGATGATTCAATCACGCGATTTGATTTCTTATTCGATCGACGAACGATCCCGTCGATCGATGGCGCGTACACCCGTGACCACACTTACTTTGCTACGATTTCAACGCGAATGTCACACGTGTCAGCCGTGACGTCGTCTCCTCTCTGGTACCGCTACCGTTCCGAAACCTCATGTTCGATCTTCGGGGTCCAGTCAGTCGCTAATAACGATGTGGTACGCGTAGACCTCTCCGATCATGACATTCCCCTCTCCCTTTACCACCACCGCGCTCTGTCAGACTGCGCTGTTGCGTGCCGCGCTCGTACCGCGTTCGCGCTACTGATCGGGCAACCTCGAGCGGAGGGAAGTACCTCGCACCGTCGTACGCGATCGGGGATGCTGGTCAGGATACAGAAGGACCATGTGCGCGTTGCGTTTTCACGCAGAAATTGATATGCATATGCGTGTCTCGAAACCGAGGCGAGAGAGATCACGCGGATTTTTTCGCGGAAAAACGAGCGCGCGAGCGAACGAGAGCGTGTTCTCGCGAAGGCACGTAAAAAGCACACCGCGTCGACGCGTTTTTGACGTTGCGCCGTTGTTGTTGTGGATGCTGTGAACCGACACCGCGGTCCAGGCTGCCACGCAGTATACTGAGCGACGATGCCGAGCGCCCGGGAGAACCCGCGGGAGCCCGTTCGTGGGTGAACGAAGCTCTCCGAAAATCTGCGAAGATCCTCGATTCGATACACTCGGGGTCGCGCCACCAGCGCATAGAAGGACACGATGGACCACCGGGACTACCTGTCGGACCAGCAGCATCACCGTCGCGAGAAAGGAGCGCGAAATCTCTCGCCTTTTTCTATTTCACATACATTCTTTCTTTCTCATTCTCATTCTCTCTCTCTCTCTCTCTCTCTCTCTTTCTATCTTTCTTTCTCGGATGAATTCGTTCGTTCCTCGCATCGGTAGAATAGCACAATAGCTCTTTTTTCTCTTTAGCTCTTTTGCTTCCTTTTTTCTCTTCCTTTTTTCTCTCTTTTTTTCCATTCTTCTCTTTCATCCTAGTCAAGCGCAACAGGATCACTTACGTGATCAGAAAAGACAGAAAAATCTGAGACAGATCGTTTCGCGCGGCGCGTTGTTTCGGTTTTATACGAGCGAGATCGTACCAAATTGACGAGCCCTCTAAACTCGAAATCGCGGGGATTACATCGTCCGCTGTCGTCGTAACACCACGGTCACGGGGCGTTAAACTCGCATTGAAACAGCAATGTATCGATTTTGGATTATGGATGTTGCACGCGATGAATACTTCGCAATGGGCGGGCAATGTCGTATAGAGAAAAAAAAACAAAAAAAACAAAAAAAAAAAAAACCATTCGCCGAAAGAAGAGCATTGTTCGTAAAAAAATAAAATATAAGCCGCGCTTATCAACGCGTTGAACAATTCGCGGGAACAACACACTCGCGTTGTCCAATTGGACGGATGAATTTATTGTATTTACTTTGCGATAAGGATGATTCTTGTACAATGCGGTATATATATACTCGCTCCGGTGTATTTCTGATTCCACATCTTCTCGATATTCCTCGTCCGGTGTCAAGAGCAAACTGTCGAAGTCTTACATAAATATGATACGGTAGACGTGTCTTACATAGTTCGATCCCTCTTTTCTTTCTCTCTCTTGTATAAATATTCCTGAAAATATTCCATGTATGTCGTTTTTCCTTTTTTTATTTCTGTTTTTTTTTTCGTAGATATAGATGTCGTCAAAATTTCATGTCTACGGAATATTCTAACGTCTGCTACTTATTTCTTTTGTTCTGTTGTTTCTTTAATGTTATGGAGGATAACATCCTTTATATATATATATACGGAAGGAACCGCGTTGCGGTATTATCTTCGTCGAATATAACCGTACAAGGGGTCTCGACAGTGATCGACCCGGCGATCTCTTTACTTCTACGACTTCGATTTTGGCTTCGGTGAACTCGTAGACCGAAATCTTTTTCGGTCTGGTTATCGATCGGCCCGGTGACTTCCCCGGCAATTTCATCGGCAATGGGAAGAACGTCGTTGTCACGGAATACAATCTAGAAATATGGATTCGGAATGCTGACTCGCGTAGCGGCTCTCCATCGAGGTGGGAAACATTATCCAGAAGCGGAGCGAATCGATCAGAAAATTGGACGAAATTGTTGCGCGATAAATGTTAAGAATTATTTCACGACCGCTCGACTGGAAATTCAGCGGAGATATATGGATTAGCTCTAACGTACCAAAGCGTATAATTTTTTTTTTTTTTTTTTGTTTTTTTTTTTACCTCGCCGCGTATATTCGCATCAATTCTGTACGCGCGTTATCGACTTTGCGTTAATCTCTTTTGCCTTGCAACGAGATATAAATTTTCCGCACTGGTGCTACATGTCTGAGATTTAAATTACACATAACAGATTGTGAGGAACGTAGTCATACATACGGTACGTTACATTTAACGGCAAAAAATATTACGATGGAGTCGATGATAGAGAAAAAGATAGATAGATAAGTAGATAAATAGATAGATAGAGAGAGAGAGAGAGAGAGAGAGAGAGAGGTCAGCTGTACAATAAGATTGAAGGTAATAAAATTCTTTTCGCCTACGCTGACAGTTTGTACTCAATAAAGAGGAATTCTTTGTGAAACCGTTGTAAATCTTCTTCGGAATTCGTCGGGCGCGAAGACACCCCGAGATTTTTAAGAGAGGGAGTTATATGTGTGCGCTATTTTCCCTCTCCCTTTCTGTGTTCTGATTGGATTCTCTTGAGGATATTCTTCGCGGCACGGTCTTTTCTGAGCCGATCCTTTTTGAGTTTTGCAAGAATGGGACGCGCGGCGGTCGTCGTGAGCGCCTATTTTGATTCCGCGATAGACCAGTTCGAACAGTCCGTCTTTTATCCCGCATAATGAATCTTATTCCACGGATTTCAACAAAAGAAATTGTTAAAGACGCTCTCTGTCTCTTTTATTTTATTTTTTTTTTTTTTATCAGCGGTACGAGCATTGGTTTTCCCTGAGCGTTTTCCGTGTATAATTGAGATGAGGTTGGAATTTTCGTTGGCAAAAGAAAGACTGTTAGGAAAAACTTTTTTTTTTTTTCATCTTAAAGGTGCACTTCTCAAAGGAATTTACTTGAAAAAAAAAATGAAAATAAGAGATTTGTGTGTAGAGACGTACGAAGTTTGAAATTTTTGAAATATATTACCAAAAATTCAGATATACTTTAAAGATACTTATTGGCGGTTCTGAGACACAAAAGAGAAGACACAGTATTGATCAAGGGATCCAAATTTCGAGAGAGAGAGAGAGGGAGGGAGGGAGAGACGCAACGCAACTCTCGCGCATCTCTCTGGCCGCATTTACTCTGAAGGGTCGATTTCGCAGAAAGGGAGAGTGAAAGAAGGGAGAGGAAGAAGCTGTATATATCGCAATTGGTATTTATTCGCGTTAAATGGACAATGTGGATACTTTGTAAATCGAACAGGTTTGAATCGCCGATGCGAGCCGAATTAGTCCGAACGCTCTCGAGCACGTCCCGCGATCGATTCGAAATAAACCAGAGGTTTCGCACCGCCGACCTACCATCAACCCTCCCTTTTCTATTCCCTTCTCTTTCTCTCACCCGTGTATCTGAGAAGATTCGCAGCTTTCTCCCGTGAGACTGGCGCATCGTCCCATATTTAATCAAGAGAGCTTTCGCACCAGCGCGATACAAAGTCCTGACTCGCTTCTAATTCGAAGCCAGCATTACGCGTGAACTACAGTGGGATTTCGAAAATTAGCCACGCGAGACTAAAATACAAATTCGAGCAAGAGGGATTAATGCGTAAGAATAATTTTCGGTTTGCAAAATGTTTATTTGAGATCTCTCGCCTGTGTATTAACGATGATTAATCTCGAGAGAATCAATTCTTCATTTATTAAATTCTTTACACCACTAATCCCTGTGTGTGTGTGTGTGTGTGTGTGAAAGTAATTTTTCTATTATTCTCAAGAGAGAACGAATTAAGAAATTAAATATTTTCAGTGCGAGATTATCCGCTGCGCTCACGTTCGTCTTGTGTTTCACGTTTGACAGACTTCCGACAACTTCCTGATTGTTGACGAGGAATTCATGTGGAGATCCTCGACCTATCTCGGAGAAACTGGTAAAGAGATCGACGCAGGACCCCACCAGTTGTTTTTCTTCTTTTTTTACGTCTTTGTACAACTCTCGTCGGGAGAGTAGATGTACTCTTTGACCTCTCGGAGGTTGCGAAGTCGTCTCGTTTGTTCAAGGGCTGGTTCTTATCCTCGCCTCACTGCACTGGGGCAAACTTTCCCCCGGGACGTCGAAACCGCTGTATGAATCGCGTCGACTATAATTACGCTGCTGAAAGTAGTGAGTCGGATTCTTTCGACGAAGTTGCTCGCACAACCGACCAACGTTTGTGCCCACCCTCTTTCTCTCTCTCCCCCAGGACTATAAGCGCGTGGGTCGTTTGCTCTCATCTCACAATTTACCAGATATATGTAGCTGAAGCAACACAACAGCACATTGCACCACTTTATAACTCTGGTTATATATTGTCTCGAAACAAAAATTTCCAGACAACTGGACGAGTTAAGGTGATCCATTTCTTAAACCTGACATTTTCAAGACACGCAATATATAGTTTAGATAGATCGTAGTATAAAACGTAGTAATAAAACTGAAAACTTAGAAATAGGTATAAGATATAAAAAGAATGGAATTTTAAACACATCGCTTATATGTATGTATATATATATATATATATATATATATATATATATAACTCGTACACATTAATTTCTCATGTGTATATTATATATATATATAACAGCAAGAATATGTGTGTGTAGAAAAAAAGGCTCTCACAGGCGTATGCGTGTGATATTATCGCAATACGGTTAGAACGAGCTGAAGCCAGTTATCTTTCGTCGATATAATACTTCAGCAATTGAAAACGTGTATAATTGAGCAAAAGCATGCGCTATATATTTTTATATACTTTTATTTATCCTTAGATAAAGTTTATTTTTGCAACAACTTACTACATCATCACATAAAAAATTCTCTCGTTCGATAAAAGTTACACTTCTGTCTTGTGTCGTTAACGTGGAGCTCTACACAGACATGTTAGAGTAGAGAAAATTGCTACAACAGTATATCAGATGTTGGTAGCTTGAATTCTTGAATAAGTAACGCGGTTTCGAAAATAGATCGGGAGCCATTCCGCGGCTAATGTAAATGATGCGAGAACAATAACTGACAATTTGGTAGATGGCGTTTCTATTCATTTCAACGAAAGTTTTCTTATATAAGTGTAAATTCGAATACATAAGAAAATGCCACGGCTCGTCGAACGGAATTCCGTTTTGAGATTAGGAACGCAATGCGGCATCTCAAAGAATTATGTATATACACGTGCGCAACCTGTCGATGAGGTGCCATTTCTTCATCAAAAATTCAAAGACCCTTTTTGTCAAAAAAAAAAAAAAAAAAAAAAAAAAACAATTAGTATTCGATGAGTCAAACAGCGTGGTCGCAATTGTTTGGATGCCAATGAGCTTCTAACATTTGCTCGAATGGCTAGCCTTATTGTACACACATCCGGTCCACATAGCTCGATCGTTTGAAGCTATTACCAACATTCCTGATCGCGATGGATCAATCATATTACGTCATACTTACTTACGACAACTTTCCTGTTTATTCTGAGAGTATGTATTTAATGTTTAAAAAAAAAAAAAAAAAAACAATTCTAAAGTAGATGTGGCTTGGATCTGGTTTAATGTTAAATTGTAAAAATTAAATTCAAACGTTCTCTAAGAAATCAAGAAATTCTCGTCATTCACGTTTTAAACTTAGACGAAATGATCGAGCAAACGGAACCAATGGCGCACATCTGTCTTCGCGGCAAACCGTCAGTGATGATCTGACTCCGCCATATATAAGTATACATTGTATATGTATAAATCAATTAATTTTAGAGTCAGTTTGATGTGTGCTGGGGACTAATTTAAATTCTTTCGGGAGCCTTTGAAAACGTCGCGACAAACGGGTAGAAGGTCGAAAGCTCGTACACACCCGATGGTCGAGCGACGATTTAACCCGCTAGTGGGGACAGATCGGTAACTTACGAAGCCTTGGAGGAAACGTGGTGGGGCTTATAAAAAAGAGAAAGAGAGAGAGAGAAAGAGTGAGAGAAACGAAGAGGGATAATGATGGAGGAAAGCAGCAGACGCCACCTTAAGTATTTCTGATCGAATTCCAAATGGCTGGTTCGTCGTCCGGTCGGTCGGCCGGGAAGAATTCAAACCATGACGAGCAAATGGATGATCCCCGTTCGTCGGTCGATCGAAGGGGTGAAGGAAGAGGAAGGAGAGAAGGAAAGGAGAAGAGTAGGAGAAAAGGCGAAATAAGCGTCAGTGAAAACCGCGACGCAAAAAGCCGATCGCGAATTGCATTGACGCTAGCCAACCGTTCGAGGTTAATCGGTTCGCGGGTCGATCAATGAACTTCGATACGTCACTTTTCTTCTTTTTCAGGATGTTAGTTCTGAACGAGCCGCTCTCTTAGCGTGTGTATAGAAATAGTATAGAAATTATGATAACTACAAATCCTATTTTTTTATTCCAATACGTATGTTACGTTTATTTACACTTTACGTAATTGATTTAAATTTAAGATGATTTAATAATGTCCTTTTAGTTGATTGAAATTGTATTATATTGTATTGTATAATCTGACGATTTTACAATTGATTAAAAACGACTCGACTTTTTATTCAAGTCCATTAGATCAACAAGATGTTGACTTTTAATCGATAATAATATTAATGATATGACACGTTTGTGTATGAATGAAGGCAATATCGACACCCTCGCGTAACGGGGTGACAAGGGATTCTCTTTTGTTCTGCGATGCAACTTCTGCCGTGCCATCTGAGAGAGATTCATTTTGCATACGAGACGCAGCGACGCGAGAAAATTCGCGACGGAATAATATATATAATGCGCGAAAGATGTCACAGAGTTCAGTTGCACCCGATATTAATGACGGAGCACACGTGTCGTCGTTTGCAAATCGTCGTCAAAAAAATTATTTTTATATCGATCGAACATTGTATTTAATACAATCGAATTGTCGTTGAGAAGACGAATACGGCATTTGTATCGTAATGGTGAAACAACAGCCATTTTGTGTTCTATCGGTTTGTAATAACCGGAATAAAGCGCATCGCGTGCAAGCTAATGAGAGTAATCACTTTATAAAGGCGGTTCGGCATCGCGTGACGTTCTACACGCGCACAACCGAGAATCAATATTTGATTTTGAGGTTTCCTCGCGTTTCTTTTTTTTTTTTTTCGTCCTCTTGCTTTTTTAGTCTTTGCGCGTTATCGAACAAACAAGGAAAGAAAAAACCAGTATTTTTACGAATATATATAGACTTTTATAGGAATATAACAATTATGTTCGTTGTTCGCCGATCAATCGATTTTCTTTCTTTCTGGAACAAAGAAGCAAACAGTTGTCATCAAACGGTGTTAATAAATTTACAAGATTCTCGAGTTAACAATGTTGAGATACAATATACAATACATATTTATGCAATATATATATTTATTTTAATTTCATTTACTGCCCCAATAAAAATAAAATAAATATATACATTCTCTCTTGACATTAATACTCGAAAATCATTGAAATCCTGATTTGAAGTCTCTCAAATTCATTACATTATTATTATTTTACGAAGAAGATTCTTGTAAAAAAATTGAAACGTTTCGCCTTTATGTGCATTATATATTTAATTTTAAATATATTTAACATTTATTTTTGCTCGAAAGTGACTTTCATTATTCTTATTTGTTGAGATCTGGTAGGATACAATAAAAATTTATGTTTGTAAATAATTTTATATATCAGATTTATATATTTGAAACATAATATTATGAAAGCAGCATGTCAAAATTATTATCTTTCTTTTTTTTAAAAAGTTTTGAACAGAACGAAATATACTCTGTGACTTGATTCATACAGAATCGATTGAGAATCGATTGACACAACTTGTTATTCTCTGTTCCGAGAAATCGGTTGCGCATCTTCGCTCCGATTTCGTTTTCCGGCCGGTTGATTCCGCTTTTGTTCGTACGCGGTTTTTATTATTCCGCAGCGATGAGATCTGGTAACGATCAGTTCCCACATGGTTGAAATTAGCATCGCGGCGTCATCATTCATCCGTTTTGACACACCGAAAATAAATAGTCCAACCAATTCGGCGCAGTGGTGCGTAAGGGGAGGGGGAAGAGAAAAAAGAGGTAACACAGAACTCGCGCGCGTTTTCACGTTACACGCCAGTTCGATATCTCGTCGCAGTTGTAAAGTTTTGCGAGCTTCACGATATGTGATACAACGTGAATGTCCGTGAAAGCCCAGGCTGGTGTGCGGATTGCGCGGTGCGAATTTTCCACGCGTGATCGCGCCTCTCCATCGATCAAATTCGGCGAGGCTCAAGGAAACGGCGTGTCCGTCGAGTCGGTTTCGAGTGGTTGCAATCGAGTCCAAAAAATCCATTTGTCATTTCATGCGTCAGGGTTCCCGATCATACGCTCTTTGACAGGAGACGGGCTTTTTTTTTTTTTTACAAGAAAGGCCGCGACCCCCTCGCTATAACGAACTCTACGTTGCTTTTCTAGGAGAAACGGGTTTTTTTAATCGACAATTTTTTCCACCGTAGAATCGATGAGAACGAGGAGACGATAGGATTCGGTTGATTACTCATCAAATTCAACACTTTTGAAAAAAGAGAGAAACTTCGAAAACTGAAAAAAAAGGATCAAATAAAACGACAAACATAAAAAACGTGTATTTTTATTATATAACGTAATAATTTTCATAATTTTCTCCAAATTTTGTTATTTTTATTTTAACGGAAGATTTGGTTTTGTGATAAAAAAAAATTATCTGAAATATTAACGGAAACATATCCGTTGCGACACCGCGGTTAAGAGGAAAGGGATAATCGTGACCGTGAACAATAGAAAGAAAGGAAGTGGGAAATAGAAGAAAGGGGAAAAGGGGCACCAGGTGAAAAAAAAAAAATCAAATTTTCATCCAACCGGTCCGTACAAAATTCTAATTTGAAGTCTGAAACTGACGACTGAGAAAGGGTAAAAGTGCACGAAGGGGTGATTATTTCACCCCTTGGGAAAAGATTTTTACGTATAATGCGCGTACCCGAGACGGCGTGCGCGACGCGGGCGAAGGGGTGAGACCTCTCTGCCGCGACTCGGAGGGGTGAAATCGTAGAAAATGATAAACAGGATGAATCTTATTCAAATAGACAGACAAGATCCTGGATTTAGGCGCGGGGAACCCCGGGTTTCCGCGCGCCGGTTGCGTTACCTATATAACCGCAGGATACCTGAGTCCTGGGAAAAAGGAACGGGACTTCCAACTTTTCTGACGTTTTTTTTTTTTTACGAAAGGGTCAAATAAAATGACGGGATTTAAATAAAGGAGAGAAGATTTTTTTTCTTATTACCGCGCGCTAAAAGGTCCGCGTCTGTCTCTGTCGCGCAGCAAACAATACGAAAAGAAAAAGCGGAAAGATAAAAAAAAAACAAACTAGAGAAAAACGATCATTATGCGCTTTCTTTTGAAACTTACACACGCACACATTCTTTTTTGTAATATATTATTATTAATATATTTATTTTAAGACAAATAAAATTAAAAATACATAAATATGTAAAATTATTAACAATATGCATTTTTACTGTGTTTTCACGGTGTAAACTCTGATATTGAATTAAAAAAAGTGTTGCGTTTGATTTTATTATTATTATTATTATTTAATCTAACATAACCAGATAAATTTTAAAAGCGTTGGGTATATAATTTTCGATGTCGCAATTTCTTCTTTGTCGTCAGTATATAAACCTGATCGACAATACCAGCGCGAAACCGACACCGATGTAGGATCAGCGTCTGCTTGAAGACAGTATCAAGATCTAGCGTCAAACTCGATCAAAAGCCGCGAGAGCTCGTAAACCAAGACTGCGGCCGGAGAGATAGAGCGCAACGGAACCAAAGAGCGAGAAAGGGATAGAGTTAGATAAAAAGAGCGAGGAGAGAACGTATCAAGCCGCGAAGAAGAGAGAACGAGATGAAAACGGTGTGACGCGAGATCCGAAAATCTCTAGAGAAAATACAGCTGGTATATTTTTTGGTATAGTCAGTCAGGTAACGGCAGGGTTCCGTCATCCTGGAAGAAGTTGCGCGTCGCGGGAGGAAGAAAGGAGGAGAATGGACGAGCAAAAGAAATGAGGGGGGAATAAAAAGGGGAGAGTACGAGATGTCATCTCTTGCACAATTTTTTTTTTTCTTTTTTTTCGTTGTAATCGCGCAGAGATCGCTCGCCATTCAAGGGGTTGCAAACGCCGCTTCAAAGGGTTCTCTCGCTGGAAAGGCACGATGAGATATCCCTTCCTTCGTGTCTCGCCTCGTTCGTTTCTCCGCGCGTCTCGTTCTCGCGTTGGGCACTACCTGCCCAACTGTTTTCGGTTCTCGGGTTACTAAAGACGCGGAAATCCAGAAATCGCGAAGGGCCCCGGGACCAAGAATAGCAAAAAGAGAGAGACCCTTTTCGAGGGGGTTGCGTAGGGTTCGTGAATGGCCCCGCGAAGAGAGAGAGAGAAACCACCTCTCTCCTTGCCTTTCCTCTCGCGCGACAGAGTCCTTCCTCATCGGGACTCCCCTTCCTTCGCGCGTTTCGGCTCTTCTCTCCTCTTCCACGGATATGAGTGTGCGACGGGGTCCTTAACCCCTTTCTTCTGTCAGCTGCTGTGCGTAACAGCTGTGCACCCTGCCGCGTTCTTGAAAACCTGTGTTTCTTGTAAGCAGAGAATATCGTGCGTGGGTATGTCGTATATCGTTGTCGCGATGTCACGTCATTGATCCTGTCATTGATACCGTTTTGTTTCTTTTTGAGACAAATCTTCTCTTAGAAATCCGCACACAAACTCGCTTCGCGTAATGACAATCCGGAGCTTTGTGAAAATGCTCTTGTCATCTGTTCGTTAACATCGCTCTGTCTCCGCTGATTTAAGACGCAGGACTCGATAGAATCTATCGCAAACTATCAGCCACAGTGAAATAAATCACTAGCCAGACGAATCACCGCACGAAGTGACGTCTTGCGTTGGCATTTTCTTTATCCGAAATTCACCTTATCAAAATGTTCTCCTTCTTTTCTCTTTCAAGTGTGGGTATACGTTTCTACGAATAATGTCTCTCGACATCTGAATGTTATAGTGGGAGAAAGAAAAAGCCACACGCGGGTAATATTGCGCATCTGCGCGTCTAGGATTTAAACACTAAAAGACATATTTCGTTATTTCTGTCATCTTGCAGATGTATACGAACAGCGATTCCAAAATTCACTGCAAGTAGTGAAAAATCTATAATACTTATGTATTACATAAACAATCGATTTTTGGTACTGACGATAAATTAAAAAAAAAAAAAAAGAAAACGCAGTAGTAGAAGACGACGTAAGTGAGATCGCCCTCCCAAACACACAGAAGCTTACATCGTGCCCCTTATTTGTTATCCCGCGAAAACGACCGTTCTTCGATGATCTCTCAAACGAAAACGCGCGCACGCAAAGACACACGGTTTGAAAATGCGTTTTATCACCTTGAAGCACCTTGTTCGCACTTCTAGCGCGATAATTGCAGCTCTAATTATTTCACGATTCGCATTCTAACGGACTGGATTTCACTATGTAAAAAACATACAGCAAGTCACATAAGCCTGTGTGTAGAGTTCGTTGAATAATCGAAATGACCTTTATTACTTTTTATCGTTCGCAACCGTACGATGTTTGGTGTTTTTTTGTTTAAAGATAACTTTTTCTAAAATAATCTATTACACATATATTTAATAGTAATATATTACACATATATTTCATCAGCGTATCGTACTTTTTTGTTTAAAAAGAACTTATCTATTATTTTTTTTTAAATACATTATATCTATTGCTTACTCTACGCGTGCGTAATACTGACTTTTTCACAATGACGTTGTATGTGACATTTAACGACAGCGGTAAACTCAACAGGACAGATATGAGATTGAGATATATTCACATATACATATATTATAGTTTCTTCGAGCTTATTTTCGTTTGTTGAAAAAATATCGCATCGTATCAAAAGCGATTAGGGATCTTTTGCTTTCTTAAATATTCTTGTGTGTACGTAACATCAGTAAGAACAAAACCGATATATCGTGTGTGTGCGTGAGATTTAAATAAGAACGTCAAAACTTTCAAAGAAAATGTTATAAAGATATAAAGATTGTAATGTAAATAATCAGTTCTCTTTTTATAACAGTATATTGCTTTTATTCAAACGTCAAAAGAATTGTTTATGTATTATGTTTCGATAATTGCGTCCTCAAACAACGTACAGATGTTGAAAACTGACTAAAACAAATGATAACTTTTTCGTGCAAACATCTTTTGGATATTGACAAAAGAGAATGACTAAAAGAGATCTTAAAAAAAAAATGCAGAATTGCGGACTAATATATTAATTTTTCTTCTTCAAATATTTCTCTATAATATCGTCATTACCCCTAAGTATGATTTCATAACTCCAAAACGTCAAATTTTAGAGGAGAGCAGAGTTTAAAGATTTCAAATTTCACACGTTTCCCTAGTTAAGAGATTTTTTTTGGTTTCAAATTTTTACCTTATAAAAAATTTTTGTTTTTGATATTTGGTGACTAAAGAACATGACTTTTTAAGCGTCATTGTGCTAAACCTGAAAATTCCGTATGCAACACTTATGTAACACTCTACGTAGGAAGTAACTATATTAGAACTTTTTTCACAACATTAACATTTAACACGCAATATTTTTAATACAGAGATGAAGATATCAACAAAATAATATGTGATTAAATAACACAAATCTTGGGATTACTTAGCCTATAAAAGGTATATCAATGTACTTAAATATATCCTGTATATAAACATTTTGCCGTATCTCTTTTTATCGCGTCTGAAAAATCTCGAGTCACGAGGCACTACGCCTCCACGTAACCTCCTCCCCCCTCCCCCGTCTAAAACGTGACTCGCGTGAAATTCTTAAGATCTTACGACGCGCGACAAAAAAATCCTGTTTCGGGGATCGTCGATCGGCTTAGCGTCGTCTATGGAGCGAACGGGCGTGAAAGGAACTGCTTTCAAAGGAGGAGTCATCGTAAAAATAGATTCAGATAATAGAAAGTACCGAATGCGTACGCGTGTCTCAATAGGGGAATAAAGTACGAATCACGTAAGAATTCATATACGCAATATATACGAGTCGCATAAAAGTATTACCACGCGCTTGGAACGACATGAGATTACACGCATCTATGGTGTCAATAGAGAGAGAACTTTTAAAAATAAATGTTTAACAGAAAGAAACACGGAATTTGACAAGAACTGATGTGATAACTCGTATTTAAGAACTTTAAGTTTCTGGAAAAAAAAAATCTTTGTACGTATCTGTGCAGCACACATCTCCGTTGTTTCCTAATGTACTAGGGTAAAAGACCCAATTACCGTCACCTGTCCAATTACTGTCACCCTAAGCTATTTTATTTAAAATATTAAATAAATCCTAAAAAGTTATGCATGAAAACAATCTAACGTAGAATTTTAAGTGCACACAATTAATATAACAAAAAATCCAGCACTCAACATTCTCGTCTCAATCTTTCATTTTAGGGGGTGACAGTAATAGCTCTCGTATCGTTCTTTTTTAATTATTAAATTTATAAATAAAAGTAGAGATTTTGAGAGGCGGTGTTATTTTGTTTCTTATATCAGAGACATCAAATAATATCAGATAAAAAGAAAAACACATGTTTTTTGATAAATAAGTAGTAAAAACAATTTACTAACGCCAGAGTTTAATATTCAGGTGACAGTAATTGGGTCTTTTACCCTAGTTGAGTTCGGTGAGAGTTTTGTTTTGCGCGTGTAAATACGAATACTCTCTTCAAGTTGATGACGAAGTCACTCTCTTGTGAGAAGACGATGATTTGTCATTGTGTCAGTGGAACGCGCGCTGCGTATGCTAAAAACATTTTTATCCTCATAAAATTCCCGGAGGCTTTTGGAGAGCAAAACCCGCCCGATGAGATAGCGTCTCCTTGAGAAATAGCAGACTTCGAAGGTTTCGTGCCCTCTACGTGGATCTCTTCTCTTCGACCGTTCTCAAGACACAAACGCGCACATGGCCCCTCATTCGAGCAGATTCGGTTTAACTTATCGGACGCGTCCCGTAATTTTAGAATTACAACTATGCCGATTACAGTTCGTCGAACCCACCCACCCTATTTGATATGGTAACTTCCATAGAAAAAAACGCGATTCTTTGAGACTAAAAGCCTTCACGTTGTCTTTTAAAGCAAGTTTAGCAGTAGAATCTTATAATAGTGTTATCTAAATTTTACTTTGACGTTATAATTTTTTACGTCAATATAACTATATATTTCCATGCTTATATTTCTTACGCTCGCATCATTAATTTTTCTACACGACGTCCATGAAATACAGTAGCAAAAGCAAATTAAGTAAGAGCAAAGCCAGACAAATGAGTGAAAAGTGGAGAAACACACGTAATTTCTTTTCTCGGTTTTTTTCACACAAACTGGTGAACATACGAGGGTGTTTTTTTTTTGTTCTTTTTTCGTCGTCGTTCTCTTTGTCTCCCGCCACTCACGCGGCGATCGGGCGCGCGTTACAGGTTGTGTGGGAAGTAGGGTAATTCTCCGGAGAGTGGGTTGTGCGACGCGACCCTCGTAATTTAATGCACAAGTTGCACTTAAGTAAGTCTCGCTTCCGCTTGTCGAGCGAGGAGATTCGGTTTCGGTAATTTGCGCCGGAACTTCCCCGATCCGGGCAAACTTAAACTCCTCCCTCCCTTCTTCCCCCCCCTCTCTCCGTGGTATCGGCGACAAAAAATACTGAGGGGAAAAATACTCGACTCGAGTAAATCTCGGGGAGAGAGCCTTAACGATCTACGTGACGATTAATCATCCGCGCTTTTATATCCGCGCGCTCTGATCAACCGATTTCTCATCGCCTCTTTCGAGATTCCTCCGTCTTTTTTGGATTCCTCGATAATGTTTTTTTTTTTTTTTTACTCCTCACACCCTCCTCGCGAGATTCTCCAGCCGGCGTCGGAAAGGGGTTTCTCTCTCTCAGTCGGATTCATCGATCAGCCCGATGCCCGGCAAAAGAGTTTTCACGACGGCGTGAAAATCTTAATGATCGAACGGCATGAGAATCTTCTTAATCGTTTCTTTTTTTTTCTCTCACTCTCTCCCGTGCGCTTTCGAAGGGCGGAATGGATCTGTAAAATTATCCCGATGCGACAGACGTTAAAGCAGGTGTTCTAACGCAGGAAGTCGGTTGGTGAAACACGAAGTTTAAGAGTGTAGCTGTTACATTACCGAGAACTGACTGAAAGATTGAATTAAAGATTGAGAGAATTTGAGAGATATGTGTTGCGTCTGTTAATGTTGCCAGGGAAAGGGAAGTCTATATTCGTTCTATGTAACTGAACATCTCAATTAAGTCGTGTTTTATCTCTATCGAGGTAAAAGTGTCTAACTCGATTTTGGGTTTTCAATATTACACACGCGATGCCAATCGAGTCCGCTTTTGTAAAACGTTACCTGATGTCGCGCCAAATGACACGCTTGTCTCATATTTCTTCTCCCACACCCCCTTCGAAAAACGACGGGAAAAAAAAAGTAGTACAGCGAGCTACACCGCAACGAGAGGAAAGAACTTTTTATCGCGCCGGAAGTCCTGATCCAACTTACTCTCGAAGGACGACGATTCGCCCGTAACCCTTCTTAGATCTTTTTTCTTTTCTCAAATACGTCCCACATTGTCGTGGGAACATCCCAGGGAAAGGCGCAAAGCATTTTAAGCGAGGGGTTGCGCGCCAACAACCGCTGCTATATTTAAATTTCATTTCTGACGTGAAAAGTTAGAAATATGATAAAAAAAAACAAAAAAAAAAAAAAAAAGCAGACGTCTTGTGGCACGCAGAATGGGATCCATCCCGTTGCTTCCTGTAATTACTCCGAGAATAAATATGTTACATGCCGTCTTTGTTCGGATAAAGTGAATCACACACACGAATCATATTAATAGAATGCTTCACAGCCAAAGACCGATAGCAAAAATTTATAGACAAGAAGAGAAGCGACACGGTGAGTTTTATCGAGTAGTTACTTAATCTTAAACGCAAATTATAGACAATGTTTTTTTTTTCAAGAACGGGTTCTAAAGAGAGGTATTTGCGCTGATCGCATAGAACGATAAAAAAAAAAAACAAGCTGGTATTTTTGTGGACAGATTTCGTGATTAGAGAAAGCTCGAAATCTGATAAGATAAAAAAATCTGTAAAAAGTAACAGAAACTCCGGTATTTCGTACTGTCTTCTCACGCGCGGTCAAAGTCGTTTTGCTTTCCGTTGATCAAGTAGTTGCGAAATTTGACGAAAACAAAAATATATGATAAAAGTTTGAGTTTTTTAAATAAGTAATTTTGTGTGTCCAAGTAAAAAAAAAAAAACAAAACGTGCAAACGTTATTTGAACAATTGTTAAACAAACAATAACGGTAATGAAGGAGATAGAATTGAGATAAAGATTTGTGAAAGAGGAATCGATCGCGACGTGAGTGACCAAGATCCATCGATCTAATCGTCGTTAACGTGCTATCTCCTGCGTAAGAAGAGCCACAGCTGCATCCTTGCACCGCTCCATAAAAAAGAACGTAAGGAATAAACGTACGTACTATTTTATATATACACTATATCGCGTGGCTTTGTAAAAATCTGGTTTTACGATTTTTTCCATAGTTCACACAAATATCGAATTGTTAAAAGTGTATCTTTTTTTTTTATTCCTTCTGTCACAGATTTAATTGTTTTTGCTAGATTTTTATTTTACGCAAAAAATGTTGGCGTAAAATAAAAATTATTTTCTATTGAATTATTTCTCTTGCGCTTAACTTTCGTGCACATATTTTATTGTACTTAAAACAAAATAAAATATTGTGAATTTTCTTAAATATATTTTATCGTGGATCTCTCTATATCGTTTCGTGTCGGATACAATATTGTAATATTTACTCGGTAATATTAAAGCCCGAATAGTATCTCGCTGAGTAATCAACATCTACTAAAAGTAATCAATAATAATGGACTTTATCGGTATTTGTGCGATTTGATCGAGCCGGTGTGTGCGAATTCACGATCGATCCGGCGAAGGCCGCGTAAACCGAGGTTGGCCACCACTGCGGGCACATTCAGCGATTCAGGGTCTGTTGGGCCCTTCTACGATAATTACACGGTACGAGCTGCGAGTCGGCCCAGGAATATATGTTCGATCGGCCGGTTTTTGAATTATTTGAAAAGAGACAGACCCTGGTATAACCGCGATATTATGGTATCGCGATTCCTCCTCCTCGGACCTTCGATCCCTTTTCTTCTTTCTTCCTCTATTTTCTCTCATTTTAGCGAACCGCTCCGTCTCTCTTTTCTTTTCTTCCTCCTCGCCCCCCCCTGTCTGGTTGAGCAGGTTAGAAAATCGCGAAATAAATCGCAAATAAATATGACTTATATGGCGAAGAAAAAACTACGACTACATATATTTTGCGCGGATTAAAAATTTCCTGATTCCGTGCTATTGTATGAATTTTAATGATAAACCTTGGTCAAAGTCTACAAGAGAGACAGAGAGAGAGAGAAAAAGAGAGCAAAGCGCGCCCCGATCACAGTTTTGCGCAGGTACGAGCGACATTTGACAATTTGATAGAGAGATGTAGTGAACGTTAAGCAATAAGAAGTAACACTTGACCCAGTCATCGATTTTGTATTGAACAGATTAGATTAGATAAACTGCTCGATATTCCGATATCAGGTGAAAATAAAATTTTAATTATCTCACTCTTTCCACTATAGTTTAATGTATTTTGTATTGTTTACTACGCGAAAAAAAAGATATAATGCGAGATTACGATCTACGATTACGTGCGAGCGTAACAGCCCGTCCGAACATTTATCGCGATCGTTACTTTCCATTTTTTTGCTATCATTCGGATTCACTTAAAAGCGTGCGATAATAATTTTTTACGACATTATTCTATTCTCGGAGATTTCGAGATTACATTGTTTTGTGTGTCGCGCCGTGTAATGATATCATATTTATAAAAAGTTTACGCGCGCGTAGATACAAACTCTTGTTCATCATACACTAAGAAAAAACAGTTCTTTCAATTTTATCGAAAAAAAAAAACAAAAAAAAACAAAAAAAACACTAACCACATCGCGATCCCTCTGCCGATATACTTCGATATAATCCGAAATATACGTATGTTTCTTCGATTCGCAATTAGCTAATCTCCGGATCTTGATCACGGAGAAGACCGAGATGCGATTTCGGTCTGCGATCGAATTTAATCCGCCATGCGTTATTACATACATCAGAAAAACAATAGCCGAAGAAACAAACCCTATACATCCGCTCGCGGTTGCGGATGTTATAATTTTGAATTGGCATCATTTTCTACTGCCGAAAGGAGGCCGGTGCTCTCAGCTTTTCGAACGCGGTACGAAGAAAGGTATAAAGGGGAATGGTGATCGGTGGATGCCTAGTTATTTAGAGAATCTAAAATGTGTGTGTGTGTGTGTGTGTGCATGTGTATGAATTCACAGGTTAAAATAAGAACGTGCAATTATATGATAAAACATTAGTTAATATTACAGTAATCCTAATTACGCCTAACAACAAGTATATATATTTTGATATCAGATTTAGATTTAATTTTCAATCTTGCGCACGCACAAGTAAATGATGTGTTTTTTTTTTTTTTTTCAAACAATCTATATATAGTTGGACACAGAGCGAGTTACAAAATTCTTACAAAGATATGTATGTTCTTACTATTCATGGAATGTTAATTAAATTACGTAGTCGTTTTTGTGCGAATTCTTCAAACGTGGGCGCGCTTATACTTTCATTGTGTCGCAAAAAATTTCTCAAGGAATAGACGCGCGCGCGCGCACATGCGGATAATGAAAACGAAAGAGGGAACGTAATAAACGAGCAATAGAATGAGAGGGGAATGAGAAAGAGAGAAAGAAAGAGAGAAAGAGAGAGAGAGAGAGACGAAGAAAGAAAGAAAGAATCCGCGAGAGGGAAGGGACAAGATCGGCATTGGCAAAAGGCATAGGCACTGGGGCGGCGGAGATCGCAACAAATGACTGTGTTTAAACTTGAACGTGACAAAATTTAAAAATCTCTGCCTGCGGCTCGCGAGGTGTGCGGAGTAAGGCCCCGGCGTGCCTACAGGATCGCATCCAACACACAAGAAGGGGTTGAGAAGGGGGAAAGCGGAAAGAGGGGACATCGGGTCGGGGTGGATAAAGGTTCTCGTCTTGATATCTCGCTCTCTCTCCCTCTTTTCTCTATCTTCTTTTCTTTCCCCCCGCTTGTGTTTCTGCGCGCTCGCGTTTTACTCTCCTCGCGCGTTTTCCTCCCGTCTCTTTCGCTCTCATTCTCGGCGGCGCACGCGTTTGCGCCGCGATACGGATTGTTTTGCTCTCGTTTACGCGAAATTGGCTGTAATTGCATGCGCGCGAGAGACGGGAGACAGAAGAGAAGAGGGACCGGTCCAAAGCGCATTTTACAAATGTCGAGGCGGTGTTTAAGCTATATACTCCTCCATTTCTTGGACCCGCCGTGTTCACGTGGATCGTGTTGCGCGAAGGAACCTCCGGGAATATCTCGTCGACCGTGTCGATGCATGGCTAATGCTCCCCGCGCCGGGGCGACAATACAAATCGCTCTCGCGCTATAATTACGAGAGCGGGACACTCGCAAGGAATCAAGCGACATCGTTTTTATCGACACCTTTTATCGACCCTAAAATTGATATATTAACCAATTTGCGCTTACACGAGTCGTATCTCGTTGAAATTTATAATAGTTCAAAATCTGGCTTTATCGTGCTTCCAAAAAAAAAAAAAAAAAAAAAATAAAAATAAATAAATAAATCACGCACGTATCTTATTTATTCTTGAAAAACAAGCTGTGCTGAATGTAGTTTACTGTTGTTTCTTTTCCGATTGGTTTTCTCTTCAAACGTATGTGCTTCTTAGCGTGAACACGCAGCTGTCGTTATACGTATATCGGATGATAACGACGATGACAACTATAATGATTGATGAAAATGACGGGAGATATAATGATAGTTATAATCTTCGCGCGCGTATAGTAATCTTATAATTTTCTAATCTTTTCCTCTCTCTCTCTCTCTCTCTCTCTCTCTCTCTTTGCAAAGACATAGTGCGTGAGAGAAAATAAAAGAAACCGCGATCTTTCTGTGATCTAATTTCGTTCTATCAGTCAATCATATATTTCATCAATTAAACTCTGCAATTAATCTCATTTAAGATATTGTTCCCGATTATTTGTGTTTTTAAATATAAGCGATAATGCTTCTGTGTAGCGATATATATACTATTAATACTCACGACGGTGATTAATTAATCCCCCTCTATCTGATAGCAATCGTCGTCGTCCTATCGCACGACGCGTCTAGGGACGCGCGCGTTTCAGTGTTTCTAATCTTATTTTCTCCCGCTTGTGTGGTTGGGTTACGATGAGATACGCAAAGCGGCAGAAATCTGGAACCAGTTTCCTCGAGTCGCGAGAGGATGCAACGTCGTCGAAGACGGTTACAACGGCAGAAACACATATCCACCGACGTGGAGTATAGTCGAGGTTTGGAAGCCTCCGTGCCGACGAAATGCCATGGCATCAATTAATCATATTTCGAAAATCATTCCGGCCGAGATCTGGCCGGAAAGATAGAGAGACTCGAGAGCGCTTCGAAACTTCAAAGTCATAGGGAGCCACTATACCAGACGCGGGGTGCTTGACCGAGAGCCACAAACTCTTTCTCTTCGACAACTTTTTTTTTCTTTCCGTCAATACGTAGCGTTCCTACAGCGCGAAGGGAAGAAAAATTCGATTCGAACCCTTTCGTTAAAAGTCAGCGGGCTATTGGGCCGCGGTTGTAAAAGTCCTATCATCGTAACAAGAAATTTCTTTCGGAGAATGAGATGAGGTTATACGAGCGAAAAGAAAGCAAATAGAAAACGGAGAACATAGTTCTTCCAAGTTGTGTTTTGTTGCAAAAAAAAAAAAAAAAAAAAAAGAAAATAAAAATAAAAACAATTTTGTAACACACATTACTCGCGATACTGTATATAAATAAGATTCTCCGTCGTGCGTCTTCGATATAAAGAGTGACTGAGATAATAAATTATCTCTATGATTATAGCAATTTAGACGCGGCGGCAGGGATATATTTGGATAGCCTCGAGACGTATTCCGCAAATCGAATGAAATGCATTACTTTCGTCCCGGGGCGGACCGGACGCGAAACACGAGAAGATGATACGAGTAATAAGACCGATCGGAAGAAGAGAAGGAAAAGGGGAGCGCATTGGGCAGAAGAAGTGCGGGAAGGGAGGCACAGAAAGAAAGAGAGACTTTCTGTTGTGCGTGATGTATTAGTTTTAAGGCATATGGAGAGCCGACTCGGCCTCGTGGCCATTACAATGCGTCGAGCTCTCGAGTTCAAGATATCTCGAATCGGAGCGCGTTCGATTCATTTAAGAGATAACATCTTTCGTTCGAAATATGAATATTATATTATAAGCGTGGTTAAGAGAGAGAGAGAGAGAGAGAGAGAGAGAGAGAAAGAGAGAGAGACGCTGGTTTCTCTTCTTTCCTCCCCCTCTTCTCCCACATCCCTCGTCGTGTTTCCCCCATCCCCTACCTAACTCTTCTTCGCGAGTCTTTATAAGTCTTTTGCTCCAGTCTGCCCCACTCGCTGCCTCTTCATCTTGCTTTTTCTTTCTTTTCATCTTTCACGCTGCCAAAGCGAATGCCTGCATTATGAGAGGAACTGGACTTCTCTCGCTGTTCCCTCCGAATCTAACGATCTTCGCAAACGGTCGAGTAATCGATCGACAGGAGAAAAGGGTGCAACGGAGGGGTCCGGTGTTTAACCCTCTCCCTCGTCTCTATATAAGTTGAGCACGCGGCTCTCTATCGCGAGAGATAAAACCACATCGACGTCTGTCAGTTTCTTTTTGCATCGATATTAGTTTCTCTTTCTCTCTCTCTCTCTCTCTTTCTTTCTCTCGATGATCAATGGAAACGTATAGCAACGAATTAAGGACTCGCGAGTTAAATAAACGAACAAGCAATACGTACGGTTTAAGAAGAACGATATTCCATCGGCGAAGTTCAATAATATCGTAGCGAAAAATTTGTTTCGACATCCGCCACTTGTCGAGCGGCGCTTGTCGGACAACAGAATTATACGACGGGGATGAACGTTATACGGATATAACGAGGATAATGGATACAAGAGTTTGCGTGGCAGCGCGCGTATCGGTGCGCGAACGTCAGCGAAAAACCTGCGAAAGCAAGAAGCGCATCGCTCGCGCGCGCTCTAGAGGCGCAAAGCGCCTAGAGAGAGAATGCGCAAGATGTGGATGAGATAATAATAATAGACGATCGTGTATTACAAACTATAAACGTCAGACCCGGAGTGCGTCACGTTATTTTATTTTTCGCGAGAGGGTCGCGCGCGTGTGCGTGCGTGAGAGCCGCGCAGAAGAAGAAGAAGAACAACTCACGGGGCTCACGGTCCTTTGACTTTATTTTAAACGTAATGACTTTACCGCAGGCCTTTAAACGACATTCTGATCGTGCGCGTGTATATTCCTTCTTATTGTTGCAAGAAGAGGCAGAAGGCAAAAGCGGGGGAGAAAGAGAGAAAGATGGGAATGCGTTACGCGCCGTAACTTCAGCACCGGAGTCGCCGATGAGCACGGGAGAGGGAGCTGAAAGTAGGCGGACGAGTTATTAGAATTTAGATTGAAAATTAGAGATTCTATATTTTCGAACTCTACCGCTTCTTAGCGTGTCCGATGTGTGATCTTAACGTACGATCGCGGTTGCATTCCTCAGTATTGCGTTCTAAATGTCACTTGACGAATTTTTGCACGTATTTTTATTACTTACATTATAATATGCGCAATACTTTGCGCAAATCGTTTGCTTAAACACTTTTGCTTAACTCGAATCAACAATTTTGTTTCATCAAAAAAGCAAAAGAGAAAGAGAGATAGAGAAAGCGTTATTTATTTATAAAGCGCTCCGGGATGAGATTCCCTAGAGCGCAAAATAAAAATAAAATAAAATAAAATACAAAAAGAAAATGCGTAAAGCATAGCAAAGTAATTACATAGCGAATACATAAGATGATAGATAAATGAAAATGAGATAACAAAAAAATAAAATAGTAACAAAAGAGAAGAATAGAAAAGAACACAGTAAAATAATAACAAAAGAAAATAAAAGAAAAATAAAATTAGAAATCGAAGTAATAACAAAGAAAGCATCAAGCAAACTATATGCTCAAATATTGTCAAATATTGTCTAGCAAGTATTTGTGGAACAAGGTAAATAAATCATGTCTTCTTACTTTTCTAATGTTCTAAGAGAAAGATTGATTGATTGATTGATTGAGCTGTATTTATAAAGCGCTCTGAGAAACACCCCTCAAGCGCAAGAAACATACATAAAATATATAATAAAAGTAACATTGAACACATACAATTAAAAATAAAAGTAATATAATATATAACATGAGTCTTTAGACAAGACTTAACACAAAAATAATCATTCAGAAAAGAAAATGAAGATATACGCTTACAAAGAAAATTCTACTCATATAAGATTTCTACTCGTTTAGTAACAAATGATTAAAGAATCTATATAAAAAAATCCATGTGTTTCGCGAAGTGCGCGTTTTGGAGCCGAATGTATCGCATCTATTGTTGCCTCTTTTCCGCGTTGCCGATTGGTTGGTTGATTGATCGAGTCGAATCGAATCGGTAAGATCGAGAGAGTAAATAATGAAAAGCGATTTTTTGAGACAGGTCGTCGTATATGTAGAGAAAATTAAAAACGTAACTAAAGTCGCGTGACAGGAAAGAGTAGAAAAACAACACGTGAAAATAACGTGACTGTAATTTATATTATATATAACATTAAATAATACACATTATACATATAATTAATTATATATTTATAATATTATACTTTATATTGTATTATATATATTAAATACATACTACAGTAATGTCACTGACCTCGGCCGCGCGGCCTTGGCGGGGTCACTGACCTCGGCCGCGCGGCCTTGGCNGGGGTCACTGACCTCGGCCGCGCGGCCTTGGCGGGGTCACTGACCTCGGCTGCGCGGCCTTGGTGGGGGGGAGTCACTGACCTCAGCAGCGCGACCTGGGCGAGATCACTGACCTCGGTCGCGTGATTACGGTATATATATATGTGTATATGTGTGTATGTATGTATGCGTATTATATATAGATATAGAATATTATCTATAATATATGTATATTATATATAATACATGTATATGTATAATATTTTCTTTTTTACTCTTTTCTTTGTCACGTGTTGTTTTTCCATTCTTCTCTCTTTCTTTTATTTTTTGAATTTGATTTTCATGCGTTATTTTTGACATTTCTCATAGGTGTATTACATAGTTTATAAGATGTATATATTAGCTGTCATCGCGGTGACAAGTTGTGTTCACTGATGCAACACATGAAAATAAAAATAATAATAGCGTGCGCGTAGCGCGCGCTTGTGTCGTGCTAGTCTACTTTTAAAAATATGGTAAGGCGCCTCACGGATATCTGACGGTATCTTATTCCATACGTCAACACACGTACATTTGAATGAACGACGAAATAACTCAGTGCGACTCTGAGGAAGTACTAAGTAAAGAGAGAGAGAAAGAGAGAAAGAGAGAAAAGTTTCAAGAAAATATTGTATATTTACTTAATTTAAAACTTTTCTCACCCAGTGTGTACTTTTTGATGATTTACTCTTTTTTGCTATAAATTTTCCATAATTCTGTAAATTATTAAAATTATAGACGCAAATGCGTCTGTATTAAGAAAATTGATTTAATATTCAGTAATGATGGGTTGAGTCATATCTGAATTAAATATCAAGTGGTTTCCCGTTTACCACAGAGTAACATAACTTAAAAGAGTGTGTAAAACCAGGGAGAGAGGAAGGAAGACCGTTTTCTCCCCCCTTCCGATAAATCTGCATTTATTTATTTATTTTATTAATGCGTTCCGCAGGGGCACGATAATTACTTTCCTTTCACATCCTAGAAATATATGTTGCCCCGAGCACCGATCGAAACTACCAACGCCCCGCTCGCTCGTGATCTTCCCGCGCGAGACAGTCCGAACACAGTCGGCATACACGCCGTATAAATTGCTCTCGGGGTAAATTCTACGGTCGAGAAAATTTCGCTGGCCAAATCAAACACGGCCCGGTAATCATTGAGCTTTATGGTGGTACGCTCGATCGGGTTCTGCAGTTCTCGTGTACATTCTCTTCTTCTCTCTCACTCACTCACTCACTCACTCACTCTCTCTCTCTCTCGCTCTCTTTTCTTCTTCACGTCAGGCTATTAGTAGGAACGGACCCTACGATCTCTTGCGTAGTATGGTGTTTTACGTGTCCACACAAAGCGCGATCGCGTACGAACGTGTGTTTCGATGGGACTATAAGCCCGAACTTTCGTACGCATTATTTAACACACGCACGGGACACTCACACGCGAGAGCGAGAGATATGCGTGCGTATATATACATATATATATATATGTATACTCGTGTGCACGATGGGGCCCTACATTGTCCTCGCGCGCGCGTAAGCATCACGCGTGTTGGAGGGGTATGGAATGATGGAGGGAAACGGGACCGAAAAAGGGTCCGGGAGATCGGGCCCTCTCCTCGCTCTCTCTCTCCCCATTCCTCTCCCGCGCTGCCGCGCGGCACTCGTTCATTTTTTACTTTCAAAAATCATGACGATGCTCATTTTTCTGACTCGTGAAGAATTCTTCAAACTGACGTGTAACCAAACGTAGCTCACGATTTTAGGTGGGCGGGAGTGCGCGGAGAGAAAAGAGGGAACGCGCGTAAGGCCCTTCGGGGCCGGAGGCTCGAAATCCTCCACCTATGAACACGATTACGAGATGTTACTTTTCTCGTATCTTTTCAACGTTCCCTCTCTTCGCCTTATTCCTCGAAATGTCGAGCTTTTGGTGGAGTTTCTCTGACGGTTCCGGCCCTCCTCGATGGCCCGATGCTGCTAACGCGCGCGCGCTCGATCTCTTCTTCTTTCTACGTCTTATTAAATTTATATTAATGAAGCTATTAGTTAAAACTGTCACAACAATTAGTTATGGGATTATCTCGCAAGAGAGAGACCCGGGCGAAAGCGTTTCATTATAAACTCCGTTTTTGTTCTATTAGCTCTCGCGTATAGCGAGATGGAAATCTTTGTAGAACAGATGACTCCTTCGGCATCTGGTAATCCTCCGGGCATTGCCGTAGTTATGATTATTCGATCTTGTTCCTTTTGTTGCGTCTGTGGAGTTGAGAGCGGCGCTTCAACGGCAGAGCCCTATTGTCCGATTATTTGAATATCGAACGCGTACGCGGACGGATGGGAATCGATTCGTGGGGCCTAATGGGGATTACACGGCCAATCTGCCTTTGGGAAGACCCTTCGTCTCTTTCTCTCTCTCTTTCTTCTCTTCCTTCTATCTCATATCTTCCGTGCTATGTAGGTATCGTTTCTCTGAATCCTTGCGAAACATCGCGTCTATCTGATGACGCGCGGGTAAAAGTTAACGAGGCGTCTACGTAATTATCTGTTCTCACCCTAAATGCTCCGTTAAAGAGCAATGTAATTTGGACGATTGTTTTCTCAAACAAAGAGAGATATGGTAACATCTCTTCAACCCGTAAAATAAAATTGACGAATCGTAAAATAAAATGAGTTATAAAACAAAAAAAAAAAAAGCTAACGAGCGACTATTGGCGACTTAAAAAAAAAAATTGTATACATTTCTCTGGTCCGAAGAATCAAATAAAATATCCGGCAAAATTTTTTCAAACGAAACACTCCTCCGCTCCGACGTCGACAGCGAGCACGAAATATCACTCTAATGTGATTAATATAAATTCGCGAGTTAACCTTGGATTTCGGGCACGACGAGATTCCGTCCGTTTGCGAGTATGAGAAATCACCCTTCGCATTCTCTCCTTTAGAAAAAGCAAGCCTCGTCGAAGCCACCTGACCGTGATGAATCACTTACGTGTCCGGTCTCTCTACTTTGTCCGTGTTGTGCCTCTTTCCTCCCTAAGCACGTTCCCCTCCCGTGCGCGCGCGCACGATATTAAGCGGCGCTATATTTTGCGACGGAAACCGTCGCAAACCGCTCGCTCTCGCGAGTTTAAAATGAAGTCTATCCTCTTCTCTACGCCGGCATGTTTCGAAGATTAATTATTCCGCGGAAATATGGCGGGCCCGACGAAACGCGGATCAGAGGCCGATAAATAAATAGAATGCGCGCTGTGAATGCCTCGTTATCGCGTTTAAACAATGCTCCTCCGGGATGATAAATAACCTGGAACAATGGCGGCCGCGCAGAAGTAGCTCGCAATTACGAGTCAATCAATGCATATTCATATTCGAACGAGCGTTCCTGGAATAGAAAAAGCTCGCGCTGCTCTCCTCCACGTTTTCTTCGTTCTTCTCATTCTGCATTCTCTCTCGTACTCGCCCCGTTCGTGCCGCCGAGTTCTGCGCTGCCCACGCACACTCGCGTACACTCGCGGGGGAGAAACGTATGGCGGAAGAAAAGGGAGGAGGAGGAGGAGAAGGAGGAGAAGGCCAGTCGGTGGCCCCGGGAAGAAGGAAGAGAGAAAGAAGACGAGAGAGAGAGCAAAGAAGAAAGAAAAGGGGGATGGTAGAATCGAAAGGATCGAGAATCGACGAGCAATTCGAGAAACGCAGCGGAAAGATTCCATAACGTCTTACAAAGAGAGCAAGCCATCGGGAGAAATTAATAAGCGGTCGCCACCGCCGCAGCGCTACGAAGGGGGAAAAGACAGACGAGGGGAAGAGAAACGAACGAACTCGAACTCGGTGAGAAGACGGGGAGGAGGAGGAGGCGAAAGCGAGAGAAAACAAGCTCCGCGGCGACTTGTGTAATTGAAATTCCGAGTGTTCGCTCTATTTTATGGAGTACTTTGACTAACGTTCCCCCCCCGACGAGAGTGTGTTGCTCTCTCTCTCTCTCTCCCCCTCGCGCGATTTTTTTCGAAATTCGTCTCGCATGAATATGCAGTAACACGAGCAGCGGAGCGACACTCAAATGTTGCTCGTAGAATTGTTTTCTTTCTTTTGAAATGTGGGGTAAAACGCGGCGCGCGCGCGTTGCCTCGAGAGATAAAAAACTAACGGGGAGACGACTCGCGTCGATAAGCCTGTCAATCGTTGTATTTGGAATTTAAGTGGACGAGTATATCGGAGACGAGCGCAAGATGTGGCCAGAGAGAGAGAGAGAGAGAGAGAGAGAAAGAGAGAAGGAAGAGAGAGAGAGAGAGATCCGGAGACCGAAGGGGGTGCCAAGATGGAAGCGAGAGATCCATCGGGACGGCCGGCGAGCAGAGAGTCCGAGGCCTGCGGGGTCCGAGGCATCCTTTAAAATTGGAATAATAATGTTCTTTCATCTCTCTGAACTCGAAACGATGACTCGACGGCTTTCAATATTGTGGGAACAAAAATCGGTTAGGAAGACGTCGGCCGGTTTCTCCTCCCTATTCGTCTTCTTCTTCTTCTTCTTCTTCTTCTACTACTACTACTACTACTTCTTCTTCTTCTTCTTCTTCTTCTTCTTCTTCATCCTCGCCTCACCTCTCGACGAAGCGACAAGATAGAGTAGGAAGAATCTCATCGCGCGCAAAGGACGACGTCGCGCGAAGACCGCGTCAAAGCTGAAAGATAACCGGATAAAAGTCGCTTTTGTTCGAGTTTACAAAGATCGGTTACAACGCTGCTATGCGCGAAGACGAAGACGAAGCGAAAAAGAAAAACAAAAAAACAAAAAAAAAAAAAAAAAAAGAAGAAAACAACACACACTCCGCACGGTTGAATAAACCAAGATTCTTCAGATGAGAGCGAGCGAACCCGAACTGCANAACACACACTCCGCACGGTTGAATAAACCAAGATTCTTCAGATGAGAGCGAGCGAACCCGAACTGCATCTGAAACTGAACCCAACGAGAGAACTGAGTCCGAATCGAGCTGTTTATTTTGAAAGCGATGTTAAGTCCAGTTTTGAAACATTCCAAATCTCAACAGGTCTCCCAGATAGAGCGCGTTCGATTTTTCTTCCATCACAATTCGACTCTCTCGAGACAGAATTTATGTCCTTACGTACGTTATCCTGAAACAACTCTGAAAAATGCGTTGTCACCGTATAACAACTCGAGTAAAACAAAAAAACAAAAAAAAAGCCGAGATAATCTGAATTATAGGATCTGATTTGAGCTTTAATGCGCTGAATTACGATGACGTTCCGATAACTCGCGATATGATGGATTTATAATAAAGACAAACTGTACGATTCATTAACGACTCTCTCTCTCTCCCTCTCTCTCTCTCGCTCAGCAGTACATAATAGTAATTACACCGGTGAGCACACGGGACACAAAAACAAAACGCGTTAGAGTCTTGGATTGGCGGTGGAAAGACGCGATTTATAATTAATAGTAGTGTAGCTGTGAGCGTGCGCGATGCGTGAGTGACAGAGAAAGAGAGAGAGAGAGAGGCACGAGAGGCCGCGGGAGGGCACCGCCGGTTGGAGGGGAAAAGAGAGGAGGAAAAAAATGACGCGAGTCATCCTACGGAGCATTAGATTGAGCTTGATTACGAGTAATTATTCCTGCGCTTCGGTTTCGGTACGTCCTTATAACGTCTCGTAACGAGGCCGGCGATCTTTTGATCATTGACCACGAGATCGAGATGCGTATCGTCGGTATACGCAATGTATGTATGCACATACATTGCGTGTGCCAGCCTTTTAAAAGGATCGATCATCGGTTCCGCGCGCCGTGATCTTCGCTCCTTTTGGGAAAGGTCACACAATCTCGATCGCACGCGCGATCGATCCGCGCGGATGTCTCGATCGAAAAAAAAAAAAAACGCCTCGTCTCTCTTTCTCGCCTCCTTTCTTTTTTTCGCGATCGGGACACACGTTGCCGATCACCGCGCGACCACGAGATCGAATCGATCGTCGTTGATCGGATCGCGACCGGCAGGCTCACTTTTCGCGACTGACATTTATACCTGATATATACCTCGATGGCACGAACGAAGTTCTTGCAAGAAGTGGAGGATTGCGGAAAAAAGATCGGTGATTCGCCTTCGGTGGTTTCGACATTCCCCTCCCTCTCCTGCCCCCAACCCCCCCCCCCCGCCTATTTGGTTCGGCTTCTTCGTTCGCCATATCCCGAGGCGACGCGCGATGAATAACGAACTTCTTTTCCACGCCTCCGAAATGTTGGTGATTAGCCATGAAATATCGATTTTCGGATACGAAGAAATTATCAGGGTTACACGTCTTCAGCGGCAAAAATGGAGCGCGAGCCAAATCGTGCTCAATGTGCGCCGCGCACGTCGGTAACGCGCGACGAAACACATCTCTCGATTCGCGTATTAATTATATATATATATATTAATTATACATATATATCGTGTAAATGGTAGTTATCAAAAGTACCGTAATGAGAAGCGCGATCGCTGTCGGCGTGCGCTGATATATTTCACTGTTCCGTTCATGGATGGCTTAATGCGCGATGTTTGCATCACTTATTGTCAGTATGAATCTCATACAGTTCTTAGATATTAGCGGAACTATTGTGTATTCACACGTGACACATATATGTATGTTACTTTTGATCGCGGAAACAAATTCAATAAAAACAATTTCCGTACGTAATTAAATCGCGTTAATTAAATACAAAAGTTTCATTTAATTCGCGTTTTGAAGAAATATAAAAAATTACATTTGATTATTGAACTCACGTTAATTAAATACGGGGAAATACAAATACATAATTTATACTACCAATTAAAACTACCGATAGAGTAATTTAAAAAAAAAAAAAAAACTAAAATAAAATTTTGAAAAATTCAAAAGAAAAAACACGTGGACTGTGAAAGAACCATTTAATCTCTTCGGAAACAAGGACGCAAGATAAATCGCTTATTATTCTAAATAGCCGTCAGCCCTTCTAATGTTAAATGGTCTCGCCAGCAATCGAATGGTCGAAGAGCGGAGAGATCTCGAAACGCGATCCGCTGACGGGGAGTCGAAGCGGTCGGCCGGCGAAAAACGACGCGGTGAGAAACCGATTTGAGAACCAGTCGCGAACAATTAAACGTCGCGAAAGGAGCAAAACGGGAGTAAAGAACACGGAGGAAGGAAGAGGAAGAGAAGGAGTAGAAGGCGGGTGGAGAACAACCTGGGCTCTCTCTGGGGAGAAGAAGCAAGGGAGGAAGAAGACGGCGAGAACGCGCGCGGAGTCGTGAGCGTAGAAGGGAGAGAGAACGAAGGAGTCGAAGGGCGGCCGGTCGAAAGTCCGGGAGGGAGAAAAAAAGGATGAAAATCGCGGTTGTAAAATCCACGCGGGTTGCACCAAACGCAATTAACCGCTAAACCCGAATCCCCATAGGAGCCCGGGACGGCGTATATATAGGTGGAGAACTTGAAGAAGGGAACGGGAGGTGGTGGGAGGAGGACAGAGGAAAGAAAACTGGATGAGAGAAAGCAGGAAGGACGAAAACGGAGAAGAAGGAAGGAAGCGAGACGGAACTAGAAGAGAAAGAAAGAGAAAGAGAGAGAGAGAGAGAGAGGGAATCTGGCCCTCTCCCGACGACTGCTTTCGGTTTGGCCAGCCTTGCCAGCCCTTAGGGCTCCAGACGGAACGCTTTTAAAATTTATTGACAATCATAAATTTCGAAAATAAAACCTTATATTCCCGCGTGCGCGCGCGCGCTCGCCGGTGCGCACACAATCGCGAATCTCACACGCACGCGGCCCCGTTCGCATAGGTGTGCCTGGGTTTGCGACTCTCGCGGAGGCTGCATACACGGCCGGAGAAAAGGTTTCGCAGACGCGAACGGCCTCTCTTTGCTCTCTTTCCTCGTCTCTCCGCGGCTCGCCGTGGCTCTCCGCGGCTCACCACCGTCGGGTAGCAGTCTGGAATCGTTTTCTCTCCAGTTGCTCGTTTTGCGGGGTGTTCGAAACAAAAGAATTCGTTACGAATTTGCCTCCCCCCGAGTCTCTCTCTCTCCCGGACTCTCTCCCGAGACGACTGCCGGCTGCGGACTCGCGCGCCGCAATTCCGCACGCGCTTCGCGCATTTTTTCGTTAAAGAGAGACACGTTAAAAAACAAAAAAAAAAAACAAAAAAATAATAATAATCAAAGCTACGCTACGGTCAAATCCTGTTGACGTGATCACGTGACACAAAGTTTCTTTACAACGTTTTTTTTTTTATTATTCTCTTTTACATTTCATGCGACTGCAGATTTATTTCTCTTGTCGTATTTTAATTCGGCTCGAAGTTATCTCTTTGACACTGATTTCGATTTTTTGTATCTGCTGTTTATATGCTCGCTAACTTTTTTTTCTTTTTTTTTTTTTTCCAATCGCACGCAACGCATTCGAATAAGCGTTTTCACTTGATCCGAATACGTTGTCGCGTCAGTGTGGATGGAATGCGGTATGATTCCTGCGTCTGTGTGCGATGAGTAGATACGGAATGACGTTCGCGTGGCGTATATAATAAGGGAGAATGAGGTCTGAGGGGAGGTCCGTCGATCGCGCGTCGTATCGATGCCGCGCGTCGTTGACGCGCCGGCCGTCGCGTTCAACATATTGACAAAGATCGCGCGCGAGTTCTCGTGTTTGATAATCGTCTGTTGCTCGCGGTATGCGTCGTCCCGTACGCGTTGTGGCGATAGATTTTTAAAACAAATCGAATTTCAAACCCCCGGCACGTTTATTAAACATCGACGATTCTCTTCGAGCAAGCAAGAAGAAGGTCGCGAAGGCAGAAGCGCGGAGAAGGCGAAGCGCGGAGAAGAGACGGGACGCGGCGAGGAGACAGCTTCGAAGATTGACGGAGGATGCGAAGGGGGATACGCGGAGGTTTATTATGCCAGCAAGCAAATTACGATCGAAATGACTCGCGCAGCCAAGCGAAGTGACTAATTGATTAGGTCCGTCGACGATATGCACGCGCGCGCGCTCTCTCAGTCGCGTCGATCGCGAAACTGGTTCTGGTTTCTCTCTTTGTGTACTTCAGAAATGAGATTATACTTTCGGACGGTAGTTATTGTGTCGTATCGCGAATTACGACGACGATAATGCCGGAGGAAACGCCGAGGCTGGGATCAAGGCCGTAAGGTGTAGCCATGAAAACAACAAGGAAAATGAACGGTTGTTGATCTCGCTTATAGATCTACGCTTTTGATGCTCGCGAAAACTACTTGCGTTCGATAGAGAGAGAATTGGTCGTCGAAAAGATTTTTTGCGTAAAATCAAATCGTTCACCTCATTTCTTGAAACATATTTTTAATGGTAAAAAATTAGCAACCGTCTCTTCTAACGTATTATTATTCTAGCGTTGTTTCGTGTAAAAAAAAACATCTGATACGCGTATTCCTTTATCTTTATTTTTGTCATCCTCGTTCGACGGGCGTTCGATGCGCAATTTCTGCTACTGATTCAGAAATTACATTGAAGCAACGAAAGATCTTGGAAGAGTTTGTAAAGAGGGAACGAAGTAGAATGCGATGGCACGAAAAGAAGGGGGAGGAGGGGGCGAATTCATCATCGGTCCAAGTCAGGAATTATAACGGAGCGATTCATCACGAGAGGCCACCGATCCGTCATGCCGATCTACGCGTGCGAGACGGTTTTTGAATATCCTGCGCGAACGTTATATCTGTTATATCTCTCGGTTAACCCGTGTAATATTCAGGGGGGAGGGGGAGGGAAGGGGGTTTCAGTCGCGGCCTTGAGCGGTCTCTGAACGTGGTCACGAGAATCGTCGCCGGATACGTATCCTGAAACGAGAATCCGCTTCCTTTTTGTGAAATGCGAGATGTCTATCGTTTCACGAATTTTTTTTTCTTTAAATCGTATATATTCCAGTCGAATTTCGAATTTTTATCTCGTCTCGCTTTGAGAAACGTTAAGTGCGCGAAAACTCGCGTGACGCAAAAAAAAAATTACAATATGGGAATATTTTTTTTTTTTTTATCACATATTAGGTCTACCGGAAAGTTCTGTCCGTTTTTGGAATAAAACAAAATACAAATTTTTCTTCATTTTTCAAAAATGGGATATACAAATTGCCCTCACGCTGGCAAGAAATCATTAATAACAATGGCAATTATATTATTTAATAAAGTTTATCGACGGTAAGAAAAATTTGTATTTTGTTTTATTCCAAAAACGGACAGAACTTTCCGGTAGATCTAATACATGCAACTTTGCAAAATTCCGATACAATTTTAGCGCGGAGTAACACCAGTAAGGTGTTCGTAAAAATTCGCGCACGTGTGAGTAATGAAATTTTGAAAATATTCCTAATTAAATTTTGAAAACATACGTTTTATACGATATTAAAGAACTTGATTAAATTTCACTTACGCGAGATGGAACAAGGTTTACGCGCATGACAGTATACAAATTAAATCATTACGATCGTCGAGGCGTTGCGGTAGGCGCGCACCGCGCGCGATATATAAAGAGTAAATAACGTTAAATATACTTCAAACGCGCGTACCGAGATAATTGCTCAAACCCGACCGTGGCTGCGCGCGATCGGCTTTCAGTCGTAAAAAGTCAAATGATATTTATCGCACCCTCTTCGTCGAATCATCGTTGATTTTCTTGTTTCTCTCCGCGCGACCACGCGGCGACCGATTAAAACGGACGACGACGTTATCCATCGCGCGCGAAGGAGAAGCTCACACAACGCAGCTCTCGTATAAGCGCGCGTTTCGCGTCCCGTACCAGGAAACGGAAGTGACGTCACGCACGTTTATTGGAAGTGTTTATTTGCCCCGCGTATAACCGAGATCTGTCGTATTCTATGAACGACTCTCGCGTTGAAATCTCGCCGGTCGATCTATCGATGAATATAACGACCGTTCTTTTTTAAACGGTCCCCACAACTGTGCTGTGTTAGTCTCTCGCATTTCAAACACAGAGATTGTCATTACGATTAAAAGGAAATACGATATTACATATATATATATATATATATATATTGAATATACCCTTTAGAATTTGCTCTACTTTCGATAATCAAACGCAGATGTCTGGGATTGACGAAAAGCAAGACAGAGTCGAATCGAAAGATACGTATCTCCATTGTACGTATCACCGTATAATCGTACTTTTTTTTTTTTTTTAATACAAGATATTTAAAAGCTGTATTGTGCACATTAAAAAAAAAAAATATGCGGTATCTAGTACCATTTACAATTTAACAAATGTAT
This sequence comes from Pseudomyrmex gracilis, assembly GCF_002006095.1. Taxonomy (NCBI): domain Eukaryota; kingdom Metazoa; phylum Arthropoda; class Insecta; order Hymenoptera; family Formicidae; genus Pseudomyrmex; species Pseudomyrmex gracilis. The sequence continues at coordinate 73,309 of NW_018020659.1, forward strand.
CGAATAAAGGTATCAGTTCCTAACACGTGTATCATACGTGTCATTCGCCCGTTGAATACACACACTTTGCAAAGAGTCGAGTGACATTTCGAACTAACGGAGGTTCGTTCAAGGAACGTACGTGCTTTTCTGGACAGTATAGTAGACGAGTGGACCGGCATGAAAAAGAGAGTCCGCGTTTGTGTCACGCTGTTTGCAACAGTTTTGCAAAACTTTCGAAAGTTACGTGTCGCTGTATACGTAATTATATATATTCGTAAATACTCGTTAAGCAGCTTATATTTCCCGGTATATTTCTTTCGATAAGCATCAATTGTTAGCTGACCTATTATCGCGATTTACTTAATAGCACGCCTTCATTGTAGCAACAACACGAATGCCGAAGTGTTTTTTTTTTTGACAAAGCAATGACAGATCGTTACGAAGAGCAGAAACGTGTCTGATATTTGTAGTTTCGCGTGTGTTGCCATATTGAAATTATTCAGATAATCTGGTCACAGGCTTTTTCTCCGTTTGGATTCTCCGACACGCCAGACGTAACTCGATCTCTCTCGTTTTCTTCCGAACGTCACGTAAAAAAGAGACAATTTGTACTTAACCCCTTCGTTCGTAGACATGGGTCTCCCAGACCCAATCAAAAATTGCCCATCGGCGTTTCTAAAAATTAGCTTTTTTTTTTTTCAAACGTTTACATCTTCGAAATTACTTACTTAGAGATTTTTTCAATTTGTTTTATTTTTTTATCGACGCAAAATCGGTCACAAACTTTCGATTCGGAAAAACAAAATTGAAAAAATGCTGATTTTTCGCGATTCAGACCTAGTCTACGGTACTCGCAGGTTTTTTTTAGGTCTACAAGCGAAGGGGTTTGATACATGTACAATACGTACGCGAGCTCCTGACGTCACGTGTGAGATGCCATTTTCACTCTCTTTTCCTTATTTTCCTTCTCCGAATAATTGATTGTTTCTGTATCTCTTCCACCTCCTCTAATTGACCACGATTCGCAATCTTGCACTCACGCGGGGGAGAAGATCGAGCATAGAGAGAGAGAGAGGAGAGAGGTAGGAAAGACGGAAGGGAGCGGCTGGCGGGGCCTTTAGGCAGGGCGGGCGCGATTTTTGAAATTTCAAATCCGGATTTGCGTTGCAGATGCGGTTGGGCCCAGGCAATGTCGCGGTCGCGAAGTATAATGTTTTCCTCTCAATTAAGCCTTAATTAAGTTAAAATTAACATCGTGGAGCCCTCCCCCTCCATCTCCCCACGTGTCCTCCGAGAGCACCCACCTTGAGACTTCTCTCCAGCTTTGGGTGGCCTGAACGGCGGTACAGCCGCAACCAAAACTTTCCGATCTAACTCTAATGAACTAGGATTCTTCCTATCTAGTTGTTTGCAAATCTAATTACGACGTAACGAAACTCGTTGAAAAAGTTTCAAGCAATGAGTTTGCGAGAGAAAGGAATATACAAAAAAAAGTTGTTTTTTATAATAAAAATATTGTATCTACACATTTTCTAACATATTATTAATGTTCGCGTTAATTGTAACATTCGATATTCTAAAAATATTGCTTCTGCACGTTTAGAATTACATATCTTTCAGTTTTTAATTACGTATTTAAGTTTAATTACATATTTTACTACACACATAAATTTTATATATACTCTATCTTGTTTTCCTCCTACATCTGTCTCTTCAACTTTCTCTCTCTTTCTCTCTGCTACCGTTTGTCATGAACTTTTGCGCGAGGATGTACGAGTCGGTGGCTAGCACCACCGCGAAGGTGTCCACCACCACCGGCGCGTACGTGTGGTATGGGTTATACTGGGAAGAGAGGAATCGAAAGCCTTTCAGATAAACCAGCCTTCATTAGGGCGAGGATGATCGGACAACCCGATGCCCGGGCGTTGCTGCTGCTGCTGCTGCTGCTGCTGCCGTTGGTGCTTCCGCTGCCGTTGCTGATGCCTGACCGTGGCCTGCCTGCTTAACCGGTGGTGCCGACCACGACGGCGACTTAGACGAGGATTGAACGTGTGGCGTGTGAGGCCTGAGTGTGGAGTGAGCGAGAAAGAGCGGCAACGAGAATCACGTGTCCCCCCGTGTGTGTCCTGATTCTTGTGTGTCGTAAGTGACCCTACGTGCGTCTACGGTAACCCGCCCCCTCCCCCCCCGTGGGCATCCGTGTCGCCGGAAGATATTATGCTAAAACGGGACACGCGGGATGAAGAACTTCCACATCTCTCGAATTAGGAGAAAAACACAACATCCGTGGGATTATTCCTCGAATTCCTCCGTTAAGTTTAAGAAGACGTCGCGTCGCAGACGAGAGAAACGTGAAACAAAAAAAAAAAAAAAAAATTTTCTCAATTCACGTGAGATTCGAGAGAATTGATAAAAACGCGCCGTCGCGCACATCGCGGTAGACGCCGTGTAATACGTTAATACGAGATTGATATTATCGCGCGTCGGATATATATATATATATATATATGCAATATATGCAGAGACGGCAGCTGCTAACGCCCATATGCAAAATCCCGTATATGACGGATCGCTCATCATCCATCATTCGCGCAACGTGAAATGTATAATACCTGTTAAACCTAATGTACTGTAATGAAATACAAATTAGATGTACATTGCAATATAGTTTGCACGTCGGAACACGGTGTCACCTTTCACATTGGCTCGCTTGTGCTTGCCAAAATCTATAATAATTTGAATCTATCTAATTAAAAGAGTGGCTGGGGGTTAAATTAAAAAAATCGAGTCTTTACTTTTAAATCCCATAGTACGGAACGCGCTTCAAGTTTGAATCAAGTCGAGTCATCTTCGTTAATTTCTTCTTTTTTTTTTTTTCACGATCAATAATGCGCATATTAAAACAAAGATTGAAGACTGAGTCACGTGCGGTTGAGCGCAATGCATTGAGCAACGGCACGTATGCGAGAGTACGGCGAAGTTGAAACCGAAGAGAACGGGAGTAGAAGAGAAGAAGAGGAAGGGGCGGGCGGAAAGACGGCGATGAGACCGCGGAGTTTTCCTGCGAAGAATGTCTTCTTCGTTCCCCCCTTTAACTACGAGAGCGAGATAGATTTTCTAGAACGATTATACGGGGCACGGCGCGGCGCGCAAGACAATTTCCTCCTCGCGTTGTTGTCGGTGTCCTCGTCGTTGCAAAAAAAAAAAAGGCGGCTTCGCCTCTCCGATTTTTATTTGATCCGCGCGCGTAATTCTATTGTTTTCACGGACTATTAAGTTTCCGGTAATGATTCGCTTCCGGTTAAGCGAGTAGGCAAAGCTCTCTCTCGTGATCAGGCGAAGAACACGGTCTCCTCGAAATGCAGGAAAGGGCGCGCCCGAGCCTTAATTCGGGCTTTAAAAGATTAAGGCGAGGCACATGCTCCCCCGACGCCGACTTCTCTTCTTCATCCAACCTCTCCTCATTTCTATCGCGCGATAACCTACCGTTTCACCTTTTACCCTCGACTGACCGAGAAACGGGGGCCGGTCGGTCTCCCGGTTTATTTGGCAACGCGTAAACTTATTTCGCTTCCTTTCTCACACGTGTGTAGTTTTCGTCACGTTTCCCGTGTACGCGGTTGAACGTAAATAGACGGTAACGTCTTCATTTTTCCGGTCGAGTGATAATTCTTAATTCGCATTCTCTTCTGGGGTATATTACACACCGGAACAATCGGTCATCGGAGCCAGTAGACGCGCGCATTGAATTTATGTCTATTTAATTTATTTATCTATCTCGGTCATCTCAATTTTGATTTTCTTTTTTCTCACTCTTTCTTTGTCAACACGAACAATAGGTTTTACGCTAAATACGTTTTTTATTATTACGTTACTACTTTTCGAAAAAAAAAAAAATCAAAAAAGATGCACGTCAGAAGATTAGTAAAATTGAATCGGATTGAAGAACGGGTTCAATCAATAACGTTACGAAGTACTCGCGACAACAAAGTATTTATGTAAGCAACGCATTCTTGAGGATTTATTAAGATCATTCTTCGTCACGCTCCTTACTCAAGGACATCAATCCGCGTGCCGGTTAGTTCATTTACTATTTTCCAACGAGCACATAATCCGATTTGTACTATCTCTCCTTGCTAACTTCGAGCACGTTCGAGCAGTTTAGTTGCGAAATGTCATTTGTGTCATCGATCGTCTTCCACTTTCTCTGTCTCTCTCTCTCTCTCTCTCTGTCTCGAAGAATCTCGATTCGGCTGATTTAAATAATTCTCGCTTCATTCATATTAAACGTACGATTGATCGATTTCACGGCTTTGTGTAATCGCGTTTTTTAATTTCTTTTTTTTCAAACAAACTTGTCACGGAAGATAATAGAAATTAATTGTTATTTGACGAAGAATATTGTTGCACCAATGTCAAGAAAACTTCGAAAATTCAAAATAATAATAATAATACGCGAAATTTTCCGCAACACCAGAGGATTGAAAAAAATCCACGCGCGTGTCTCTCGCAACGCGCGGCAACGTCAAATTCCTCGAGAAAAAGAAACAAGAAGAGTGCGTGCTCTTCAACGCAACGTTTGTCTTCTTCGCATCGAAGCGTGCACGTCGCATTTTGTATACGTAAAAGCGCGAGCCTGTAGTTGAGACCAGGCGGGGGAGAGAAAGAAAAGAGCGCGCGGAGAGGAGAGATGAGGCACACACAGAGACCGAGAGACGGAGAGCGAGAGGGAGAAATTTGGTGGAGGAGAGGCACAACGTACGGGAGAAGGAGAGGAGAGGCACAACGCGGGAGAAGGAGAGGAGAGATCCCAGAGAGGGAGCGAGGCGTCCTCGGGAGGCCCTCGAGGTTGGTCGGAGGTGACTCCGCCTCGCGTCCGCCTCCAGTTCCCGATTGGATGGCAAATTCTCCCGCCTCGAGGCTCATTTGTTTATTAATGTTGTAATCACCCGCGTGATCCTCTTTTGTCCCGCCGTTCCTCCGTCTCCGCCGTCCGCGCAGTCTCTTGTCCCGCGGAATGCGACCAGTTTCGTCCCGCTTCTTGCAAAGCTCCCTCTCGTCCTTCGGGCGCGCCCTCTCTCTTTCTCATCGCGTTGCGTGCACGACAGAGAAGAGGAAAAGAAGAGAATGAGGAGCGTGTGTTCCCTCGCACACGAGAGCGCTCGTTTCTCTCATCCTCTCGCTCTTCGTTTCTTCTACCCTTTCTTTCTTTCTTTCTTTCTTTCTCCTCCTTTCTCTCTTTGGCTCATCGAACGATTCCCCTCTTCCCTTCTTCTCTCTCTCTCTCTCTCTCATCTTCCTCTCGCGTTGTCCGCAATGTTATCGCTCACGGGGTCTCTCCTCAGTCTCACTCATTTTCCTCCTCTCCCTCGACGGAGGCGCTTCTTCTCTCCAACTTCTCTTTCTCGGTGGTTCCTTGTATTCCGTGTAGTCCTTTTCCTTTTTTTTCCTTTCGTAACTCTTATTCTCCCGCGGGTGGCTCCCCTTTTCCACCCGAGTTCGCGCCGGAGTATTTCTCCCCCTCACGGCCACCACCATCGTCGTCGTCGCCGCCGCCGCCGCCTCCGCCGCTACTTCCTTTTTTCCTTCGTCCTCTTTTTTTTTTTTTTTTTTTTTTGTTCCTGTCGATCGCGGTGTTCTGCACTCTTCGAATTTAAACGCGGGTCGCGCCGGTGTCTTGTATCGCCTTCGTAAATGAACGAGAGGCATGTCTTCGTTTTATTGCGGCGCAAGCGATTGCTATTAAAAGCCACGTTTTATTCACTTTTGTTAGTGCGCGCGCGCATTCGGTCGACGTTGTTTTTGTCACGGCGATTAATAGCCGCGGTGTGACGTTGTGTGTCATTCGCGGGAGCGAGCAGGTAAACCACGCGATCTCTCCCGATTGAGGATCGGTGTTCTTTGAGGGGAAAGAAAAGAAAAAAAAAGCGAGAAAGCGACAGTGAGAGAGGGACAGGGAGAAAGAGAGAAACAGAGAGAGAGAGAGACGTGTCGACTAAAATCGTCAATGGGTCAGAAGCTCCGAGAGCTTTCTCGCCGCTGCGCTTCTTCTTCGAGAGATTTTCTTTTTCATTTTTTTTCGGCTTTCCAACGCGCGCGCGCTTCCCGAAACGCGACGCGCTGTTTGTTTGAGCTGTCGCGGTACGTGACGAGGCAGGAAATGTTTCGGAAATCGAATGTTCCGTTCGCGTTTATATACTCGCCAGGGCTGACATTTGAAATCCAAGACACATCGTCGTCCAGGACGATATATCTCGGGTCTCTCGCAATATGAGACCGATCTCTCGCCCGCACGGCGCAGATATCGCGGTGGATATTCTTGGATGTTAAATGTCTCGGGATATTCAAATTTCGAAGAAACGGAACCTACCATTCTCACACATCACGCCGTATATAAATACAAAAATTACTACGTTTGCAAAAAAGTAAGTTCTTTTTTTTTGCGAGAGAGACAACTGGAATAATTTGTTTCTTTTTTTTTTTTTTTTTTTTTTTTTTAGGAAACATACGTTCTTGTCAGATTCACGTGACCGTTTCGATGAGCACGTGACGTGACGTCAAATTACTCAATTAAAAGAGAATAGCGCTCTTTGTTTTTTTCGATGAGGACGATGCGTTCTGGCTTTCACGACGCTTCCTTTAGCTTCGATCAATTAGTCGATCGAGAATTAATGAACGTGCGTGAAATCTGATTTCACGTGAAAGAAACGGCGTTCTCGAATTCAATGTATTAGAGTTCAATGGGGGACGGGATGTGAGACTGGAGACGAGAAATCTTCTTCGTGACGGTGCGCGGGAAAAACGGACGGTTGCGGGGGAAACAAAATTTGCTCGTTTTCGAAACTCGTCGTCTATATATATATATATATATATTTGAGAAATTCACGACGTGAAAATGTATCGCATCTATCACTTCTTGCCCGTGGTCGTCCTTCGTCGCCCGTTGATCGGCGATCGGCGATTTTTTGCGATCCAACAATGCGATTAACGTTGTTGTCCGCATGGATTCGTAGTCGTTCCCGTCCGAGCGCCCTATTATCGCCGTGTCAGCGCGCGGCGAGATCGTCGTCGAGTCGACGGCATTCTTCGGGTCGTGCCGCCGGTTATTACCCGGCGTGTAACCCATTGTGCTCTTTCTTTTTTCGTCGAAAGTAATGAGCCACCGAGGCACGTGGTCATTAACACATTGCAATCGTAATTAACTGAAAGCTCGCGCGCGCGCGAGCGGCCGGCTCTCGGATTATTCCGCGATCTCCAACCGAGTTAATGAATTTACGGCTTTATTCAAATGAAACAAGCGCCCTTTTGACACCGGGGAATAAAATTTATACACGCCGCTCTCTACACGTCACATTTCCGAAAATTTGATAAACGAAAGAAATTCGATTATTTTCAGAGAATTTTCTTTTAAACTGGATTTTAAAAAGCTGATTATTTTTTCTTGTTTAACAAACAAACAAGTATACAACTAGCGCTGAGTTTTATTATGTTATATATAATAAATTTTATTGCGCGTTGTAATAAAATTTACTATATAAGCGCATACGTTACATTACAAATTTTTGATATTAATTATAGGAAGATGACAAGTTTTTTTTTTAATTATTGTTATTATAAGTATTGTCTCGTTATTTCTCTTTTTTTGTTTTCCACAAAAATATGTATTTTTAGGAGCTCGGATTACTGCACAGACGCGGTCGGCGTTTCCGTCTCTTTCCGCGACGTGTCCCAAATGTAGAATTCCACGTCGGAGGAAGGCGTGGCTGAGCGCTGCGCTTCGTTGTTATTCCGAAATGACGAATCATAATGTATAATGCCCGTGCCTTTTTCGCCGCGGACGTGTTGGTGCACGTAGGTGCACCTGTCCGTGAAGTCGCGTTTCGTGGTAAGCGATATACGCGCTGCTTCCCTTCTCCTTCAACCCTTCCCCTCGTCTCTCGCGCATTTTCATCCTTCGTCGTCTTCTTCTCTTCTTTCCACTTCATCTTATCCCGCTGTCGCTCCCTCCTCCTCCTCCTCCTCCTCCTCCTCGTCTCGCTCTCGTCTTTCTTCTTCTTTCCTTCCGTATACCTTCGCCATCGGTCCCCGGTATCGGCCGACTAGTACTTACACGGCTTATTCAAATGAATCGAGGATTGTCCGATGTATCTCTCTCTCTCTCTCTCTCTCTCTCGAGGGACTAACTGGATTCTCAAAATTAAAAAGATGAGACCGTCGGTCGGGGCCGACGTCGCGAATCTACCGAAACCCACGAACGTTTTACAAGCCTGCGCTCGCGCGTTCTTGTTTCTTTTTGCGCTGCCCCGCGCTCGTTTCCAATCTATCCTCACTTGCTCATCTTCTTCGTCTCCTCTCTAATGCTCGCTTCGTCATCGTAATCTCGTTCGTTATACCTCTCTAGCCTCGGTCCCGCTTCGACGAGGCTCGCCCTCGTTTCCACACGAAAATTGTAAAGGTGCGGCGCATAAGCATAATGTCAGAAAAGAGAAGACGACCTATCTACATTGTCTGTCTTCCACACATCATTGTATCTTAAAAGCAAAAAAAAAAAAAAAAAAAAACTCGACGTAGTCATTATTCAAATAATTTGGTAGGAAGAGATCGCAACCTATATTGCTTGCAAATGTGACACATTCTTCATAGCGAACGTTAATATTAATGTTAACAATTTTTTTTTTGGCTGATTTGAAAATATTCCGATATTTGTTTTTGTATATTTATAAACTTTTTTTTACGCGTTCTTGTGAAACGTTCGTCGATTTCAATTCGAAGAGCTCTCTTGCCAGACCGCTGACAGTCTCAAAAAAACGGAGACTTCAACCCTACAACACGCGCGGAGTCAACGAAGAAGAAATTGCGTAACCGCAGGCTACCGAAGAACGCAGCCGCGACATTTAAGAACGTATTTAGCGATTTTTCGCTCCCCCTTCCTCCCCGATGTGATCAATGTACGTCGGCGAGGGTCGAGCGTGGAAATCTCCGTCGTTTCCGCATCGCGGAGAATCCCTCCCGCTCGATGCCACTCGCAAAAAAAAAAAGGGAAAGGCATTCTTCTCCTCTTTGAATCGTGCCCCCGTTTGTATTACGCGCCCAGTTTTGCACCCGTTACGAATTTTGGAGTCACACGACACTTGCCGTTGACTTCGTGCACGCTTCTCTCGTCCCCCGATCCTCGGAAAATCGGGGTGAAAATCGGTCGGATCACACAGATCTTTTCTCGAGACGACCGTCTCGGACCCCGTTTTCTTTTTTTTTTCCTCCTCTCATCACCATTGTGCCTTCCGCATTGTACATTTTCGATCTTCTTCGAAAATCGATCGTACAATGGTCGACGACGGCAGACGACGACAAATTGCGTGACTCGTCACGTCCGTTCAGCTGCTCCGATTTCTTACGCGGATAGAACGGAGATATAAATTAATCGATGTTTACATGGTCGACAGTAAGAAGACCTCGCCACAGCCTTTCTAGTACACACTCTCCGTGACTTTAATTTATTCTTAAAAAACAAAAAAAAAAACATTACAAACATCGACATCGGTCCGAGGTAGCGTGTAGCGAACGTGTAAGAATTTCGCTCAATCAGAACTCTTATTGTTTCAGAGACGTATTCAGCAAATGCCGATTAAAGCTGATGTTCGGGAGTTTTATCGAAAAGTGAGATCTGCTCGTTCGGTGAGACGCGAAAATCGGAGCAAAGAGGATACAAAGTCGCGGATTATTATTAAGATCCGAGTATAGCACGAAAGGAGGAGTCTCCGCGATTCTCCAATCGGATCGAAATATCGCGCGATGAGGTAACGATCGGATGACTGGGTGAATTCGCGAAACCGTTCGCGCAATTTAAATTCGAAAGTCTCGTCTTGCTCCCGGAACTCCTACGTAGTAAATGACATTTCGTATCGATCGATCGTCGCGTCGGTCGGTCGGTCGCCCGATTCTCGATACATATAATACATACGTTGTACCTACGCGCCGACTCGCCGAGGCGGGTTTCGACGTTTAGAATCGAAACCCGACGGTCTCGTGTCGACAATGGAAACGTCGATTCGTACCGTTAAGCGAAACACCCATACGATGAAACGATATCGTCGATGTCGCCTGGCTCGTTCCTTGCTTCGCTCTCTCTCTCTCTCTTGAAAAAAAAATAAATTTAGAGATCGTTAAAATCTCACCGACATTATATTTTTATAAATAAAAATTTACGACGCCATTATTTCTATTACGTTCAATCTTTATCAGCGAATACTTGTTTGCAGTTTCAGCAACGCACTGCGAAGAAAAAGGTGAACACGTTTCACAAATATTTATATTATCAGAAATAAAAAAAAAAAATGATCAAAGAGCGGCGAGTAAAAGATAAAACGACGCGTCGAATTTCGAACTTCGCTCGAGAAGAAGGTGCTTTGTTCGACTTCCCGAATAATATTCGCTCATGCGACATCTTCGTCACCAACGGTATCCAATCTCCGCTGTTGCAGACGCAACAGTTTCTTCTTCTGGTGGGGTAAGTTTTACCGGGAAACGACTGAGCATAATATTGATATAGCCGGTGCACGACACGAGGGCGATGTTTGATATCGCTCATACGCGTTGAGATACCTCACTGTCTGGGCGGGAGAAAAGATCTCCGCTGCATTTTTTATCCTGGAAATTCTCCCGCACAATTGCTCCCGCTCGGGAACGCCGCGACTCCGTTTCCATCGGTCTCTCCCGAGAGAGAGAAAGAGAGATAGAGAGTGACCAGATAACGCGCGAACGTGGGCGGTAGCTTTGAATTTCAACGATTGCGTCTCGCAATCTGAAATCTGATGCGAAAGTCTGTCGCATCTCGAATAATGTTTGTCGCGTTTATATTAAAATTAATCTCGCGCGTATTCTTATTAATTTTCTAGTTTTTTTCATCGTGAAGATATATCGATATCTTTCATGATAATTAATTTTTTGTTCGTCGTTTGGAAATAAAAACAATTATATAATTATTTATTTATCGAAAAGAGAATGAATGAATGGATTAACCCTCTATGGGCCCATGTAACTTTCAAGTCACAAGCTAATATATCCACATTTTACCAAATAGTTTTAGTTTTTTTCACAAGATGATGTATACGTCTTAATTATATAATGTCTCTGAAATAACCAATAACAATATTGATGACGGTTGGCAGCACCATCAACCTGAAATGTCAAAATAAATATCTTGCAAGTTATATTTAAGAAAAAAATTCGGCCCATAGAGGGTTAATGTTGCTTTATTTGTATAGCGCTCTAGGATAATATCCCCTAAAGCGCTAAAAACAGTATTGATACAATAATCAGAGGTAATTGACAAAGAGAGTGAAGAAAAAAAAATATAATAAAGAAAAATAAGAAAAAAAAATAATAAAGAAAATTAAAAGTTAAATTTCTGAACAATAATTATAATAGCAAGAGAGAGAGAGAGAGAGAGAGTGAGTGAGTTTGAAGAATTATTGTATGAAATAGATCCCTCCCCCTCCGTTATTTTAAAGAAGCAGAGAAACGTTTGATAAAATAATGCCGTAACAACACACTATATTCCTGTGAATACGGAAAAACTTCCTTTGCGAGAGATATATCACTGTTACAATGTCACGTACCTATCCATCTGACGACTCAGTAGAACAGATAACAGGTTCCGAGTGTTGTGATGACATCACGTCGTATCTCTCTAAGTTTAACTTTCTTGCTTCTTGCCCAAGATAGCTACGAAGTGGAAAATTCACTGTGTATGTGTGAGTTTTTAACGAACACGTTATTATTTATCGTAAAATAATTTATGACAATTGCCAAGGAAATGTTTTGTTAGTTTCAAGCAAGAGCCGAGCGCGCAAATCCAAAGTTTGTAAAGAGCAGTTTTTTTTTTTTTGTTTCGCACAGCCTTGTATATATATCGATGTCGCTTCAGAGATTTTCGATCATTTATCTGCGGAATCGAAACTATCTATCTGCCTCGATCGCATCTCCCATCTCCCGTGTTCGCATTTTGATCTTGATTCGATCGCGCCGACATCTTTCCCCGACACGGTGTGATACCTTCTGCAAAATAGTATCGCGCGGCAAGCGAAGGTTATCAATCTCCGCGCGGTCGTAAATCTAATTTGCTTTATTAAGTTTTATCTGGAGCATAGTAACGATCTCGCAAATCGCCGGCGCTCGAGCGCTAAAGTAACTTCAGATGTTATCAAGCGCCCAGCGGCGGGGGCTTAATTACGGTCGGATTAATACAAATCGATAAAACTCGATACCATAGGTTTTTTCTCGCTCTCTACCCGAGATACATAACCAATGCAACCGTATTCGCGCGCGCCATTTGCATTTATATTGTTTTATATTTGCTCGCGTAATAATCGGGGAAAATTTTACGAGTCTGGCAACGCACCAAGCGCGAGTCAACCGCGATTGGTTCGTCAGTCGGCGCGATAATAACGTCCGATCGGTTTCTTCGAACGGTCGGAGCATAAATCTATGGAGTCTCCTCTAGCCTGTCATAAAGCGCGACACAATAATCTGCGGCCCCCGTTCTTCGGCATAATGAGGCGGTTGACGACCCGACGAAAACATCACCCGAACGAGACGCGACGAGGATATCGGACGCTGACACTCGGCTTTTGTTGGTTGCACCAGCTGTGCGCACCGACGGGGTCACCAGTTTGGGTCACTTTTCGCGATCGGTTCACCTGTCGGGAAAGACCCGGCGCTCCGCTCACACACTCGACGACGATAAGTCAAGCCACCTGCGATCCCGGGCGCACCACCGTCGTTCACGACGACGACGACGACGACGACGACGACGACAGACCCGTCTTTCGCCACTCGCCTCACTTATGCGAGAACGTATAATGCAAACGTCTCTATCGCGTTCTCTCCCCGAAGTTCCGTATATCTCCGTAAATAAATCATCTTCGTAGTAGGCAGGATAGGAACTCTATTGCCTCGTTATAAATTGATAACTTATAACGAGGTGAAAAAGTGTGATGTTCGCTGATTAAAACACGTATGTACGTAGATATGATCTACGCGATCATTGCTGCTGTGCTTATTGTAGATTTTTTGTTCTTGTTTCACACAGACGTAGTTGACCGAAATCTCTTTGTCGATTATGACAAAATTTTATACTTTACTTTTTGTTTTGCTTTGAAGGTAAATTTAATTAGAAAAGTTTATCTTCACGCGAATTGATAAATGATCTGATAATTCCCATAGAAACAACTTTTTAGCGCGTGTACACGAATATGTTATATTAGGTCTACCGGAAAGTTCTGTCTGTTTTTGGAATAAAACAAAATACAAATTTTTCTTACCGTCAATTAAACTTTATTAAATAATAATAATTGCCATTATTATTAATGATTTCTTATCGGCGCGAGGGCAATTTGTATATCCCATTTTTGAAAAATTACGAAAAATTTGTATTTTGTTTTGTTCCAAATACGGACAGAATTTTCCGGTAGACCTAATGTTTAATTGAGAAAAATCATTTCTCTCGAGACGAGTGTCAAATTGGAACGCGTAACGTGGTTGATAGATCACTCAGCTAAGTCGTGTGTAAAGTGGTGTCGCCTTGACGATCGCTTCGACGGTAAAATCCGGGCTATTAATAACGCAGACGGGTCGTAAGTCAACCTGATCTCTACCTGCAGCGCGACATTTCGCGCCCTGTTCCCGAGCAGGTTACAATGCGCGCAAGGAGGCGGCGGTTTGCCTACACAAAACTCAACTCCTCGCACCTCGGGACGGACGCAAGTTCAACCGGCGTAATAATATACGAAGAGTGTACGCGCGGTAAAGTTGTACATATAATATTTTCTAATTTTCTCGATTCGGATTCGCGAGTCACGGCCGATAACGGAACCGGCGAATATTATTATTCTCGACGCTTTGTCGATATAGAATTAGTCTTAAAAAATCGAGAACCATGAGTTTATAAAAAAAAGAAATAATAAAATTACGCGAATAAAGAAAATATTGTATTTCTGCGTGAGAATTGCGTTTTGCGCACTTCACGTGATAAATTATAAATGTCAATGTAACATCTCGGACTTGACAAGCCATTCTTATTAGAGAGTTCGTCACTTCTGCAGCTGAACCAGATTCAATGGCGCACGGGGGCTAACGAGTGCGCGGTATAACCCCACGGATTTGGTTCGGTATGCTAATCAGTCGATAAATCAGTAAGGACGTATCTCGCCGATTCATTACCGAAATGGCAGCTGCCAATTGACGCGTGTGCCGATTACAACGGCTTCGCGCACGGGGGTAGATCTCTTGGAAAAGAGTATGGAAAAGAATAATTGTACGCGAGTGGAACGGGAGTTGACGTTTGTCGATCGACTTTGTCTGCTTCCGTGGGATATTAAAAGAGCAATGGAAATTGAAGATGAGATTTATGATAGCGCGCGCGCACAATAATTCAACGCACCTCTCCTCAGTCTATTTAATATATCGCTATAACCGTTTTTCAATATCCGATGTATAGATTTTTTTAAAAGAACTAATTTTACACGTGTAACGAAATCTTATAAGAATTCAGTAGTGTAAATGCAAATTCGTCACACGCATATTTTTTTTTAGATTATTATCGAGTACATTTCATGTAACGCGTTATCTTACGTTGAAAAAGACCACATGGTCGAAACGTTTTTTTAATTCGACGCACGTAATAAATGATTTTCAACACGCAGTCTCAACCGTGTTTCCGCTCCTATTGACCTGTTCTACATAAGTCTCTAATAGAGTTGTCTTTAATAGAGTTTTTACAAGTAAAAACATTTAGAAATTTAATACTTCACGGACAGACATGGGTCTCCCAGACTCGCTCGAAAATTGCGCATCGGCAACAAATATTGATTTTTTGCGGAGATATTTAAGATCGAATATCTTCGCGAAAAATCAATATTTTTTCAACTTTGTTCTCTTGAGTCGAAAGTTTCGAACAATTCTGCGTCGATAAAAAAACAAATGTAAAAAATCTCTAGTAGTTTCGAAGATATAAGCGTTTAAAAGAAACTAATTTTTACTTAGATTGCGCCGATGCGCAATTTTCGGGCGAGTCTGGGACACCCATGCCCGTCCGTGAAGTATTAAATTTCTAAATGTTTTTACTTGTAAAAATTTTATTAAAGACAACTTTATTAAAGACTCACGCGACTTTGTCTCACAGACCAAGTGTGTCTTGACTCGTAGGCCATTTTTGAGGTTTGATACGATAGATACGACAATGATTGCAAATTTAAGTCGAAATTTTCAGACCCTCGCAAGAAACGTTTTATTATTCTGCGTAAGCAAGAATGTAACTTATCGCGCCTCTGGAAACTAATGTAAATTTGCAATCACGATCGCTATCTAACGGAGCTAAAGGCGGAGCCATGTTTGAAAATTTTTCGTCGTCACGGAGATCTTAATTCCAGTCGCGCCCTTGGAGAAGCGAAGGTATATTTAACATTACGGCGCGGACGCGGAGACTCCCGTCGCCGGGAACATCGTAATGCGCATCTCGTCGAAGCCCCTCGCCGCGGCACGCGCGACAAAACGCCCAAACAGATGTCCGACGACTCTGTCGATAGACCAGTCGGACGTATCGGTCTTTGCTATCTAACGATGCGTTCATAGAATCATCCATCCAAATCTGCCTAAGGCGCGCGCGCACGCTCTAACTTTCCGTCTAAACTTTACTTTGAGCACCGCCATTTATCAAGCGCGCATTAAATATATTCCCGAAGCGGTGCAGCTGTCGAGAAACGAGCATGTCCCTGCCCACAATGGGACGGGATGGAAATGATTTTCCGCGGCCAGAAGAGTACGGATCTACACGCGCAGAGACCTAGAGGTATATCGAGAGAGACTTTACATTATATATATACATATATATATATATGTATGTACGCGTGATAACGCAGAAAAAGGGCGAACAGCGAGAGAAAGCGGGAGGGAGGTGATGGCGAGATGGTGTTGTTGCGCGCTGTTGGTTAGGTGGCGGTTTTCAATCGACAATCAATGAAGCGCGTCCGCTGGATTAAAGGTCCAATGGAGAGAGATAGATCTAGATTCGCGGTACTGACTGAGCCAATCGGATCTGGTTCAAGGAACCCCGGGGACCGCGACGATATTTGCAATGCAAAACAGGGTACCGCCGGGGCTACTACCGGCGAACGACGACTACGGGCGCGCACACGCCATACGTCCTTTTCCATCGCAGGGTTCTCCTGGGCTCCCTCCTTGTCGCTCGCACGACACATGGCCTACGTTCGATTATTTAGATATGCAGATGATCCGCCGGCCGCGCGAGAGAGCGAGAGGAAGAAGAAAGGTGGAAAGCGAGACGAGGAGGGACGCCTCACCTTCGCTCTTTTTTTTTTTTTTTTTTTTCTACTCCGGACCGAGCCGAACGTGAATCGCGTGTACGTGTGTATATACGTACTCGGAAAGGGTGTTCGCCGTCCCTCTTTCTCTCTCTAACTCTCGCCGTCTCGCGCGGATGAAACTCTACTACTTCTACTCTCTCTCTTCCCCTCTTTGCCTCTGAAAAAAACCCCCGCTCGCTGCTCGTCGCATAAGGGAGCTCATTGTTGGGGCCACCGTCAGGGAATTTGCATGTCGACGCACTTTTCGACGCGTGTTCACGAATAGGGTGGTCCTAACGCCTCGGATATAACAAAGTTGTTCCCCCACCTTTCAAGCTCGGATGCTGCTCATTTTTCCGGCATACGTTGCTTCGCCTCGTCTAATGTGCAAATCAAACGAGCCGGAGAAGACAAATGTGTGTTAGAACTACACACACAGTTTATATTTGCGTGTTCGGTGCGACGCTATAGTTTCTCTCGCGCGTGTTCTTCAGCGCGTTCGAGTTAATCAAGATTTTAATCGTACAGAGCTTCCCGATTTTGATTCTCGTGATATTTACGCATACGCTATTTCAGGGATATATAACGGTCTGTTCTATTAATTTTATTTGCAATCTACAATTAGTCGTGGATCGATTGGGAAGAAGCTCGTCGCTGAAAACTGGGCAAGACCCCCACCGTGTCGAAATAACCCTTGTAGGAATTGACGAACGGCCCAGTATTGGGTCAATATCGGCAAACGAGGCTCGATATTGGTACGACAGTAGTAGCCAGTATTGGGCGAATATGCTTAATGATTAGATCGAGCCAACGCTGGCTCTTAAGCTCGGCACGATACTTACTTCCGAGATCGGTCAGATATGGATTTCAAGTATTGGCACAATGTTGCAATTTTATACTGACAAGACAATCTTAGCCAACACTGGCTAAATATTCTTAGTGGTCAGATAGGCCTAAGATCAGTAACTTATATGACGCCAACATTGTGGCGCCAATATATTGATCGCAGGAATGATTTTCGGTAAAATTAAAGTTTAAACATTGGCTCATCCGTGGTGCCAGTATCGGGCCAGTCGTTTCGCCGGTACATGAACGACTCTTGGCGAAACTGTAAGTTAGAGATTGGACCATCCGTGGCACCAGTATCGGACCTGTTGTTTTACCAGTACAAGAACGATGCTTGGCAAGACAACAGTTTCAATATTGGTCCTGTCTTCTTGCCAATACTGGCCCAATATGAATGCCGAACACTGGTGAACAAACGGGCCAATATTGGGCTGTTATAAAATACAAAAATGGGACAATACTGGACCAATTGTCAATATCGAGTATCGGCTATAAAGGTTGGGCCATTGTTGGCCTAGTAGTATTACTGGAAGTCTGTCGGCAATTCCTACATGGGAAAAGTCGTCAGCTTCGACATCCGATGGCGAGCCGATTTTTTTTTTCGCTCACATCGCTTCCGTGATTGGCTGCAGCGGTATATTGTGCGCTAAATAAAATTCTACGCGAATCTCGAATAAAAATCTTATTATCTTTGAAGAGAGTAAAACACTTTGTCATAAATCTCCGAAATCTCTTTTTGAAAAAAGGGGCGTGTTTGCGCGAAAACATTCGTAAAAAAAAAAACTCCCAAAGATACGCGCGCTAGCGTTGAACAAACGTGAAAGTGCGGAGAGACACGCGCTAACCCAAAACGCCGCTTGAATACGAGATCACGCGCGTGTATACAAGCGCGCTCATACGCGCGCTTTTACTCGCGCTCGTGCGCGTACACGCGACCGCCTAAGTGTTTGTTCGACAGCGGGATCGATGTAATTTTGCGATATAATTCTTTATATTAATTAACGCGAACGCGTTCTCTCCGCGCGAAACCGCGGGAGAAATTCGAGTTTTGTTCTTTCAACCGAAAAACAAAAAAACAACGGACTTAATTATATCTCAGTAAAAAATGGAAGAGACATTTCGCGCGAATATTTAAATACGTAATTTTTATCATTGTTATTTATCATTGCGATATATATATAGAATGTTGCAACGTGTATATGAGCGGACGCGTACGCGACTGGTAGCGACGCACACGCTCGCATTAAATACGGTGCAATGCACGCTAAGCAAAGGGTTACTCGTGCGGAACACGTTCTTCCGATTTCCGCGGTTTCGCCGGAGCGCAAATGCGCGCGTAGGTTGCCTCCGATGGTGAAACGGGGACACACACGGATCGGCCAGGCACTCACAAACAACATCTCCAAGAACTTGTTTATTGCCAGAACTATAGCGCGCGCGATTATTTATAACCTCATGCCGATCGTAAAAAGAAATATATAATGCGAATTTCTTTGAGTGAATATTGATTTGATTAAAAATGAGGAAATATAGCAGTTCAAGCGTGTCTAATTAAAACTGCGGCTCGACGCCGCAATATGTTTGTGTAGATAACTGTAGGTGCGCTTGAAAAAAAACAAAAAAAAAACAAAAAAAAAAACTATAAGTACCGGCAATTATTTGTGTAGTTTAAATAATTTTGATTTATGTAGTTTTTGTTATACAACTTAATAAACGCGCGTCCGCGATATTTTTTGTCTTGTTTTTTCTTCAAGATACAATATTGATATTTGCCACGATAGAACGCGAACTTTCTCCAAAGGAGAGTGCTCTGTACATTGATACGCAAAGAGAGTGAAACTATTTGTTCACATCCGGTTACGCAAGCTTCAGTCTACTATAATAATCTTCTGTCGCGCGCGCACGCGCGTATATATATATATATATATACACGTATTATATGTGTGTTTTCATAATAATCTCGTACATTTGTGACGAATGACGCGATGATATCGTAGGAAAATAACTGATGTTCTGGCAACGGTGCCGATTAATAAGATCGTCAACTAGGCTTAACACCGTTGATAGAGATCGGACTCGCGAATTATGTTTTCCGAGCCAACTCGGTAGCCAACTTGGCAACCGCCGCGAAGAGAATATCGCGTGTGGGCGGCCTTGTAAACGTGTATGTGCGCGGGGCGCGTTTAAGATTTTAAACGCTATCATGACTCGATCGAGAAAAAGTATCTCGCTTTGTTGGTGCTTCGCTACGGAGCTGCGATTCGCAGTAGTATAAAAACGTTGTCCCAATCTGTACCATTGTTGCGCGCCGCCGCCGCCGCGATTACGATGTCACGAGACTATTCGCGCGCGCGCGTGCGCGCTTTACGCCGTCGTCGATCGGCGAGAGATTCGTCGTCAAAACGATGGAACGATAAAGCCATCGACAAGCTTTCGCGTACTCCCTCGTGTGTATGTACGTGAATGTGCGCACAAAGCTTGCGCGCGTTCGCCAGTCCACGAGGAATATGAAAGAGGCGGACAGCAGGAGTCGAACACGACGATCAATACGCAACCGATTGTCAACGGGAATTTTATAGCCGCCGATTTCTGCGATTTCTCCAAACCGTCAATCATTGGGAATCGTGCGGAGTTATGCGCGCTATCCGGCTAGTTTCGTTGCGGTTCTCGCGAAAGTCGCAACTTTCTCAGACTTTTTTTTTTTTCGCGCGAATTCACACAGCGAGGCAACACGCCGCGATCGGGAATTCGCAATTAATTAAACAGATTTCTTTTTTTTTTTTTTTTTTTTGAAAAAAAACGAAATAAAATTCAAGCGTTTCGCTTGAATGTGTTTCTGAACTTTTTCGCGAACATTGCGACGTTGTATAAATTCCGCGCGCTTAATATAAAACAGGATATCCGCAACCAAACCCGATACAAAGTTGCATAGTTCGCCGATGACAAAGTCATCGGCGTTTTCTCTGACGATTTTCACAAAAGAAAACGCGTCGTTAAACCATGATACCTGCATTCCATCGGTTGCAACATGTGTGTCATACGAGACGTGCTTTGATTTTCTATCGTTTCGATCGGGCCAGTCCTCGTTCGTTGGCTTATTTACGCGGCACGAGTCGACGCTTCGGTAAGCCGTGCGGACAAAAAAAAAAGAAAAAAGAAAAACAATCAACTATTCGTGTTTGAACTAGTCACGGGTATCAAATCGCTATCGATACATTTCGCAATCGGCGACACTGAAATCACAATGATTCATTTCTTCGGACTTTCGTTCGACGAGCAGCGATTGGCGTGCGCGGAGCGCTGGTGTCGCAGAAAAAAAAAACAAAAAGAAAAAAAAATTGCAACATCAGTCATCGATTTATCAAATATCGTTATTAATCATACCGAGCGTTCGGGGTATTCGAAATTGAATGTTATTTACGGGACTATGATTTCCATAAATTAATCCGCGAATAAAATCTATTATATAAATTATGACCGTTTGTTCGCGCGGCGGAGAAGACAATGCCTCCATTCCCGATGCAACGCGTGCGTTTTCGATTTCAGACATCCTCACTCTCGTGTGCGTGCATAAAGATCTGTAGGTTATCCTGTGTGTGTGTACGTTTATATATGTGTATACATATACACAAATAACCTACAGATGTATATACAACCGCCGTATAATCGGTTGGCGCGGTCAGACATAAGCGGGGGTGAGAAAGGTGCGGAGGAAGGGTTGGGACCTCAGAGAGCGCGGCCACGATTAACACGTGTCACGCGTCACACGCTTACACACATATACACGCGCGCTCATCTATCTTTCCACACTCGCGCGGATTGCTTGGGTCGCGCACACGCGAGCAAGCGATCGCTTGGTACATACGCGCGTATAGTTATAACGCGGCGCGGAAAGGCCCGACAGTCCATATATTTAAAAGCGACCCGCCGCCAGTCACCATGTAGGACAATAAAGGACGGAGGTGGTAACGTAACGTTTCCATACGCATTCCTGGGCGGCAGCAGCGCGCCTGGCCGCGGTCGTTTAAGAATTTCTCGTCGTGTACTGGAACCGAGGTGCGACACCGCGCATTTCAATCGGCCGACACGCGTCGACGCTCGCCACGAAAATTCGCTGTTCTCCCTTCGCGAGAAATAATAATAATAATAATAATAATAATGGGACAAGGCAAGCGTCTACTTGAAGCAAGGATCAATTGCGGCGCGGTGAATGAAAAAAAAAAAAAAAAAAAAAACTGGGAACCA